>NW_021939122.1:2144673-2438951 GCF_001715985.3 Manacus vitellinus | reverse complement strand
TTTGAAAATGGCTTGCCATTAAGCCAAGGTGCAGCCCATCTAGTTGCTTCTTTAATCTGGTCACTATTCTGTATGGAATTCATGTAAATATGTGTGTGCTATGAAGGCAGTTGGCTAATTTTGCAGATGCTGCAGGAAGCGGTTCCTGTGGTCTCTGTGGTGCACTGTGGCACTGAGAAACACTCTACCTTCTTCCCTTGGGCATGCCTTTAGCCCCTTAATTTGGCTATGTCCCTACCATACAATCTTCTAGCAGCATAGAGTAAGATATAATGCTCAGCTGACTGGAAATATTCTCCACATGTAATTCCCCTCAGTAGAAGAGAATATGCAGTATTGAGAGTTCATACATGACTTTTTGCTGACATTCCTTGAAGAGGTTACTCAGTGAGTGTCATTGTAAAATGATTTCAGAGATTAAAGGGTAATATCCTCTGAAAGTAGAGCAGAAGAGAGGTGCAACTGCTGTTGACTGGTTAACTTATGTTCTAAATATTTTGTAAAAACTTATTTTTTTCCTGAATTGCATACAGTGTGTTGAAGAGTCTGCAAGAGTATCTGAGACGTCCATAGCCTATCTGATGCTGGGCTTTGTGGGAAACTTTCTGAACATTTCAGTGGGATATTGAACAGGGCACCAGTAATAAGAATGATTGACTGTGACCAACCTGTACTATATTTGAGTTGGAGAATTAGGCAATGGAGACCTCTACATCCAGTTTCTAATGCTATGTGATATTCTGTGACTGGTATAGAAAAACCTAAGAAATCTGCTGTTGCTGATGTGCCGTGCAGCCAAAGAGCTGGAGTCGTGGGAGAAGTTTGCTTGCTCTCATCTCTGTAATGACATATCTGGATATGTACTTGAAAGCTCATCCTCATTTTGAGGGTATTTGAGATGGATGCAAAAGGAAGAATACTGAATTATGTACGTTTTGTTGTTTCCCGAGTAAATGATTTTGAACTGAAAGAACAAAAATGAAGAAATGTTCTTTTCTTGTCCAGACTACTGAAGTCTTGTTTTATATCAACACTGTTCAAATAGTAAAAAGTGGGGAAAACTTGTTCAAAAAGGTTTATCATGTATTTAATTGCTGGCAGTTGCTGCTGTTCTTGCCATAAAGAGGGCTGTTGGGTATCTGAAGCAAATTCATGTATGTGGGCTATAGAAATATAAAGTCAAATGCCCTTTGTGTATTTTCTGGAAAAATAAATATAGTTGTTTTAAATTGAAAAATGTGTTTGTACTGTGAATGTGCTGAACTGAACTCTATGGAAGTAAAATCCCTTTTAAAAAGCCTGAGTGTTAAAAGGTCATGATAACCATATGTCATCTGCAGATATGCCTGTGAATAATCTGTTTTTACCAGTTATGTAAATGTATATATGTATATTATAACAGTTCCAAGGCTGAAGCTTTGCAACATTTTATGTATTTTGCCTCTTCCATGCTCCAAAACACATTTGTTTGAACCTTTTTCTTCAGCTTCTGTCCTTGTGGAGGTAGAGATTTTATGGCCAGGTAAGTTTCTGAAGCAGTGGGAATGCAGTCCGGAGTCCCTGGCTCCTTCTCCACCACTCTTCCCTGGGTCAGAAGCAAAGTTGTCTGTGCTCCTGCTGTGTTTGTAGTTGCTTAAGGTGGTCTTGCACTCCTAGTGTTAGTAGGCATCATATTTTAGTTATTTCTTTTTCAACATGTTACATTGAACCAAATGCTTAATCCAAAGAATTATTCTGCTGTTACCATGATGACTTTTGAAGGGTTTGCAAGCATTAATTTAAAGAAATCTACCATTCAGTGAAGAATGAAGCAATTCTTTTATGCATACCTTTGTGTGTGCTGTAAAATGCATTGAAATTTATCTTGGATGTAGACTGGAGGAAAACCCCCACATATTTAATTCAATAAATTCTGCAAAACATTTTCTGTTATATCCAAACCAATAGGATGCCAATTACCCCAAACAGTTCCTTTCCCTTTTGTCCTTATATTTGCTAAAGTCATGTGTATGTCTGCTAGGAGAATATATTGCAAGACAAGGTATGATTTAACAAGGGGAAGAAGTTGTTAAACTGAGCTTCAAGCTACCTGTTTTCTGCTCGTAAAAATTATTTCATTGTTGTCAGCTTTATCTGTTGAAGTTATTGAACAAAATTAATTAAATGGGATGCCATACAGTGTTATCAGATTGCAATAATTTTTAGAGTGTAAGAGACCAGGATGACTTGCCAAAGTGCATACTGTCAGTCTGTTCTGCAGAGGAGTTTCTATTTTAACAGAAGGTGAAATACTATGAAAACAAAATCTGATGGACTCTTTTTTGCGTACTTTTCATCTAACATGTTTTAGACCAGTGGAATATGGTATTTATATTGACTTTGTATTAAATATGGAGATAATAACAATATCATATAGGTAGTGGTCTAATACAGTGGTGAAGTTCACTTAACTAGTAAGTTACCAGTAAGGGCAACCAAGATTTCTGTAGCACAAAATCTGAAATGTCAGTGTTTTCAACACTGAGATGATGAGCCAATATAGGTGTATAGAGTTCTTGAAAATAGGTTTGACAGGCTTTGTGGGGTTTCTTTGAAGAAATCAAACCCATGACTTCTAAAACAGTACAGCAGAAAGAATAGAAAAATTCAGGTGTTTTGTTGTTTATGTTTTTTCTGGAAATATTGTCACTCAATTCTGGCTAAAAAAAGTAAATAAACCCCAACCAAACAAAAAAATCTGAGTAGACTGGTTTTTTTTGTTACCAGTAATTCTTCCTATGTTTGCTAAAGGTTGGTTAGATGGCCTGGTATGAAAAAGAGAAAAGACATTTAGGAGTATTTTGGGTGTAATGAGAAATGTGATCTGAACATAGGTGTTGAAGCCAGAAATCTTTGAAAGTTACATGACTGTCTGAAAAAAAGCTGCATGCTTTGTTTTTCAGATCGTGGGCAGCCCTCTTGCTCTGTCCCTGGTATGTTACTGGGAATAATAATCTTCTCAGGGAATGGTTATGAGAGTGGATTGACAATAGACTACTTAGGTATTTCTGCACCAAACTTTACAAAACAGTCTTTTAGTGTGTTGTATATGGAGAGCCAAACTGTAATATCCTTTGGATGGCTTCTGATCCTTCTAACAAATTTGTTCTGGAGTGTATCAGAATGGTAATAGAAAGAAATGTTAGATCAAAATATTAACAGCGAAATTGAAGAAAGGTGATTTTTATAATCAAATTATTTTTACCTGAAAGGAGACAAAGCATTGTACATAAGACTATAGATGTAATAAATATTAAGTTGAAGGTATCAATGGGAAAATGAGATTGTGATAGATTTTATAGCAGTAAAACTTAGGTAGCTTAAAGCTGTAATGAATATTCATGGTATTGCATGTTGCCATTGTATCAATGAGACAGAATTTGGACAGGAAACTAAATCCACTTATGAAATGTTTCCTTTCTGCTTCTAATTCTCAGGTGTCCTACATTAGTCAAGACTGTGAAGAAATTCCAGAATTCCTAGGACGAAAATATGGACATATGGCAAAAAGGCTAGATCTTAGCTTCAACTTGTTAAGGTATGTGGCAATATATAGATTTTCAAGTGCAATATGGGATGCAAACTCCTAAAATAGAATACCTTTTATTTCAAAGTAGAAACATATATGTATGTCAAGTAGATTTAGTTGTTATCAAGTGGAAAACACTGTTTTATGGGTAATGTTTGTCTCCTTTTCTTGCACACTTGGAACACAAATAGCCAGGTGAGTGTGAAAATTAATTGTGTTAACATAAGTGATGCCCAATGAGGAGCCTGTGGTTTGTTCTCTGCTCAAAACGGAAAATAAGCATTATTACCTGAAGAAGTGAAGAATGGGATCAAAAGTGAATTTTTCTTAACCAAACTACAAGTAATTATGTGCTTCTCTCACTCTTTTTTTAATTTATAGATCTCAGGTTACTATCATAAATGGTTTATAATACTGTTTTCCTAGATGGTGTATTTTGTTCTATGATTTTATTTTTGGGCAGCTACATAGTTAAATGCTAAAGCTAAGTGCAGTTAGAATTTGTAATTCCTTCTAATTATTTAAATATATGGATTGATATAGAATTCTGTTGTATTCCTCTTAGTTTTTACAGTATTGTTTTTCATTTAATCCTTGTGAGAGAGTCAGTGAGAGGTTCAGCAGTGTATTTTTCAGGTTGGAAAATCTGCAGGTAAGTAGGGAGAAAGGATTGGAGTGTAATCTTCTGTTTAAGAAAAAAAACATAGTTTTTTGCTGGTAGGGTTGGACTCATTTGAGTTTTCCTTTTATTTTATTGAGGGTAAGCTTAGAATCTGCTTGTGAGGGGTAAGACAGGTAGTGTGCTGGTGCCTTGTTTTCCTAGAGGGAACAAACACTGGTTTTAACTTACTTAACACTCAAAAATGTTATCCTGAGTCACTGTCAACTCTGAAGGACTGATTCCTACATGCAAGATGTAGCAGAGCAAAGGAGGCACTAAATCTGTGGTTTATTGTCTTACACTTCTGGATGATGACTCTGAACCTGTGGAAACTGTTATCAGAAGAGATAGTTTTGCTGGGGGAGGGGATTGAATGGGCTTTTTTTTCATTTTGTCATGAAGATAGTTCAAGATCTGTATGTGTATTTAGATTTAGCATGTCATCAACAAGACTGCTCTTTCTTTACATTTCTGGAGAAAAAAAAGTGTTTCTTTCATTTAATGCATGATTTGAAGAACAGTTCCTCTGAATTTATTTCATAAAGTAAAATAATAACATTAATTTGGATGTAAAATACCACTTTAAAACTCTGATCATGTTTTCTTGGAGGGCTCAATTGGTGCTATAGTTCTGAAATCTCTTCTTTCCTTCTCTGCCTAAAACAGTATCACTTAGCCTATTTTTCAGAAGGGATATAATTTGGTTTTATTGAGGTTTGGGGGAGAACAATCAGCTTGTGATGTAGGATAGCTTACAGTTGTAAATCTGTGAAAGTATTTTAAGACCAGAAATCAGATTTGGGGAAAGAGGAGAAGTGTATTATTTTTTTCACCTTTTTTTTTTTTTTTTTTTTTTAGCTTTGGGAACCTAATATTAAATTTGATGAGAGCTAGCTGTGTAATGGTTTTTTATTTAAGCAGTGATAGATATACTAAGCATATAAAAACTAAGAATGAAGTATTTATGGTATAGTAGCTGTTCAGTCTGGTCTGCACTCATATATAAACCCTGTACCTGCATATTATTCTATATCTTATCTGACTTTCTCTATAAGTGTTATAACCTTAAATGAATGTCAATATAGAAGAATGCCTTGGGCAGCTGTTGAAGTGAGTGTAAGCAGTGTCGTCTTCTTTAAACAAGTATTATTGCTTGAAAAATCTGACAGTGCTGTAGTATAGCAATGAGTTTTATGATTTTTATCAGTGAATGCCTAATTTGAAAAGTTTAGTTTACTATGCTGAGAATCTTAATGTCTACACTTAATGCTGCTTTTAAAAGGAGTTTGATTTTCTGCTGCAACTTATCTGTTGGTAAAAGGAAAAGTTGAATGAGGAAGACCAAGGGTGATCAAAAATGAAAAAATGAAGAGAATACTAGACTTTGCTGGCACAATATTATTTGCAGTAAATATGTTAATTTTCATTATAATATTATTTATTATTAGATGAGAGTGTGTGTGTTCATTGAAAGGAAAAAGGAAGACCAAATGTTCTTAGTATGGTGGTTTTTTACTCAGATTTCTCTGATTATTTTCTTTCTGATTGTAATATATACATAGAAAAAAAAGGAGGGGAGGGTTGTAATTAATTCTTTTGAGCTGACAGTTTAATACAGAGGAAAACGCATATTTTTCACCAGGTTTTTTTCTGACTTCAGAGTTCTTCCCAGGCTAAAGCTCTTCATAAAACAAAACTTAGGGCTTGTGTAGGTGCCATATTCTCTTTGCATCAGATGTGGTAAATCTAATAACAACACTTGATACATATAATCATGAAAATTTGCTTTTAAAAAGAATTTTCTTTCTTGTTTGCCTTTTTCCAAGAACTAGTGTCTCTTCTTGATTACCCTCAGCAGTACATGGATCCAGGTCTTTCTTCTGGCAGCCAAAGGGACTGTTACGTGTTGCAATAGCTATGTGTCTCCCCTTTTCCCTGTGAGGGAAAGATAGAGGTGAATGGCAAAAGGGAACTTATGGGCATGTTGGGAAAAAGGAGGAGTAACAGCAATTTGTTGTGTACGAGGCAGTGGAAGAAACTAGTGTTTACTTAAAAAATGCTGGCTGTGATCAGCAAGATATGGTGCTACTGGATTGTGTGTTGTTTACATCCCCGAGAGACAGAAACCCTTCAACCCCAGACAACTATAGTCCACTTGTGAATTTTTTTCTTCTCGTGCTGTTTCCCTTACAGATGTTGTTTAAATGCTTTCTTATGTCTTTTGTTTCCTTTTGGGACTAAAGGGGGGTTTTGAAGAAGATGGAGCCAAGCTCTTGTCAGATGTACAGCAAAAGAACGAGAGGCAGTTGTCACAGGCTGCTGCAAGGGAATTTCCAACCACGACGGGGAAGGTTGAGTGGAAGAGGTGCCCAGAGAGGCTGTGGAATCTCCATCCTGGGTGCTATTCAAAGTGCAACTGGACAAAGCCCCAAGCAGCCTGATCTAACTTTGAAGTCCCCCTGCTCTATACAGGGAATTGGACTAGAAGACCTCTAGGTGCCCCTTTCAACCTAAATACGATTATTCTGCAGCTTTGCTGGTGTGGTCATAATGGCCTGAGTTGTAGCAGCTCTTTTGATGTGATGGTGGTGGTGATTTTCAGCCATTTTAGAAATGAACGATTTACACTCTATATTTTCAATAAGGCATGTTTCAGGAGCAGACGTGTTTTGCTTTGGGAATCTGCTCCTGAGTGTCTCATGGCAACTGTATTTGATAGCTGTCCCTGATAACAGAGTCCTTTCATAGTACGTGGAAAGTATTCCCCAAGTCCCATTTAATGAAGGCATAGACTATGGGAAGAAAAGTCACTGATGTGTTGGTGTTACTGGGAGACTTTGCTGTAAAGGATTCAAGAGGGGATAAAAAGCTATTGTTCATTGATCATAGAAAGTTAAAGATTTAATTAAAAAAGAAGGTAAGTAGTAGTCACTGGTGAAGGAAAGAAAGCAATAAGTGAGTAGGAAGGATGTAATGTAGGTAGAGAGTAGAGATTTTGATGAAATACAAAGACTTTTTTTAGATGCATCATGCTGTCTGGTGGGAAGAAAAAAACCCAAACAACCCACAACCTATTCAAAGCTTTTTTTACTTGTCCTAGATAACTTTATTTGTACCAAATTTTTCTTTTCATATTAAAGGCTAAATGCACTGCAGTGCTTGAATAACTTGATATCAGTGGTTTTGTATAAATAGGTGCCATGCTTTTATGAATAACATCTACGGTTCAATTCACAGAGAAGTCCATTTGTAATTTTATCCTCAGTAGTTTTAAACATGTGAGTTGTTCTCCTTTTCCTTACAGAGGTTTCTTCTGGGTCTAAGCTATGAGGTGAGAGTGAATCTTTAATCTTGACTGATGAGGAAGGATTAATCCAATAATTGTGCTCATAGAGATACAAGTATCTCTTCCCTCTCCCTAGGGTGCAGATTATTTCTACTAGGAGCATGAATAATTTGCACAGTATGTGCTTGTGCATAATTTCCACTCTCCGATGATGAAGGTGTATATATGAAAACATCCCCTTGAACTATAATCCTAATCTGCAATGTTCCTCCGTGACTTTCGTGAGGCTGAGCCTTTGTAATATCCTCTCTGTGGACTTGAGATTGTTGTTTCTCTCTTCTGCCTACTGGTTTCTTGCCTGGGGGAATATGCAAGTGGCAGCCTGAAAATGGGCTTCAGTTTTTACAGGGCACGTTCCTCTTTGTGAGTTGAGTATGTGAAAAGAGAGGCTTTTTTTTTTCTTGCCACCTTCCCAGTCTGTGCAGCAATAAGATACGCAGAACAGAAAGATGAACAACAAAAGAGAGAGGGAAATAAAAGCCAAAATTCAAAACAAAGCATGACATTTTTTACAGCCTTTAGACTCATCTTTATAGCATTTTAAAATGTTGAAGAAAATGCACTATTGTTAAAACTTTTTGATGGTTTTATTTATAAGGTAGAAAAATATTTTCACCATAATTGGGTAACTCTTAATCGTAGCAATTGCATATTTATCAGTATGAGGGGCTGTTATTAATGTAGCTGTCATGCACAAACACATTTCTGCATTAAATCCATTTAGTATGTGCATTATTTGGTCTAGAATGTCACCAGGACATCAAAGCCCCCTTAGGCATAAGAGCACAGTGCCCTGCTGTGGCTGCAGAAAGGGCTTGATCAATAAATGTAACATGTTAATGCAGAGCAAATAGAATAAAAGATTTCTTTGACAAGACATGAAAAATCACCTTGTGGCAGCTGGCATGGTGATGCCATTTCAGCGGAGACACTAGCAAAGTTGATCTGACAAGTAAAGAGGAGAGATGATGGTTATAAGGTGCTTTTGTTTCAAACTTCTTTCTTGACCTGTCAGGTTTTGAAGGAGCCTGAATGGCCTTTTTTTGTCATGTGAAAATTGTAGTCTTAGGCAGTTATGAAGCAGTTATCTCTTCTCAAATTGTGAATGCTGCTGTTTAATTGATTCACTTAGCATTTGAAACTGTCACGCATTAATAATTGCTAAATCCTGTAGATACTGCTCCAGTGTGTCATGCTTAAATGTGTAGTTATCAGAAAATTAATATCCTTAATGAACCGATGCTTTCAAACTAGCATTGCATGAAATCTCTTTTGCCCTTTCATTTGCTGAAGGTATATCAGCCGGTTTTCAGAGAAACCCCTCCTGACAGTTGTGTGGTTTTATTTATTTATTTTTTTGATGCCCGACAAATGCCAGCTTTGCTTTGGGTACGTAGTGTGCTCAATGACAATAAATATAGTAATTATGCTGGAGTTGGTAATTAACATAATTATAGTCAATTACGACAAATACAGTGCAGAGCTAAATGAATGAGGGTGAGAAATTAGCAAGCTAATTGATTTACCTTACGTGCTGCTTTTTCTTGCAACTAACAGTTGCAGATTTTCTGCAGGAAAAAGAGTGTTTACAAATAGCTAATTGTGTTTTGAAATGATTCTGTCTTATGGCTCTCACTCCTGTTTCCTTTACACTGAGGTGAGGAGGATTGAAATATGGGATAGTGGTTAGAAGGAGAAAGGAGCTGCTCTGTTCTCACTGAATGCTTTGAAGGGAGATGTATGTACTTGCTTTAATTTCAGATGCTTCTTACAGTATTGAAGGGAAGAAAACCACATGATTGTTTACAAAAGACAACGCTAGAGAAATTTTGGTCATATATTTTAATCCCCTTAGATGTGGCCTGAATTATCTAAGAAACATCTATCTACCTGTTTATTGACATTAGAGAGATCTGCAAAGCACTGGAGACCTAAAGGAAGAATTTGAATCGTTTGTGTAATCCAAGTGTGTTGAAACAATATGCCCTTGTTCAGCCATCAGTTTCAATAATTTAAACTATTGGACCAGTAGAGACGCATAATATCATAACATTTGTGCACATTATAATTGCCTGTTTTGTTTCAAGATGATTTATGGTATCTTGTCTGAAATAAGTGTATTGGAGCTATGCTGTTAATGTTTTTCACTTGCCTTGTTTTTTTATTTTCTATCAGGCATGACCACAGTTTTCTACGTGAAAAGAGAATGAATATGTTTAAGTATTGAAGATTTTGTATTGCCTTTTTAAAAGAAGATGTTTATTAGTAGCTGAGATTTCTTTCTTACTCTAAGAAAACAGTGGTTTACAAATGTTTGTAAATTTTATACTTGAAATAGTTCACTTTTTCAAGGTAAATGGAATCATATATAGAGACTTCAACAAAGAGATAATGTTTTCCACAGCTAAGCTCTCTGAAATGTATAAGTTCTCGATAATTTTTCTTCTACTATTGCAGTAATGTATCAAGTTCAAATGAGTAGGATTGCATTTTGAGGTGGGTACTTAAAGTTTTCCCTTAAAGGGATGTCCTACATTAAGCACAAGATGCTGTTTTTTAAATAATGTTGAAATATTATGAATGTCTGAAAATACACGTACACTAACACTGCTAAGGGTGGTCATTCTTTAGAAGCAATTCAGTTCCTAGAATCATTTTGCTAAATGAAATATTTATACACAAGGATTCATTGAAATTATTTAAAATCTATAGATTATAATAATCTTTCAGTTGAAGTCTTACATGTTTATTAATCACTGTGGACTACCTGATGCATAATTATTTTTCTATTAAAATAAATGTGAAATAGTCTACTAGATGGACTGAAGACAAGTGTGATAATAGGTTCTCTTTCTCCATGGGTAATACCTAGAAAGTTGTATAAGGTAAAGTTCTGTAGATGTATATCTGTTGGAAAAATAGGAGACTATTACCAGTAGCAAAAAGAATTATGAACTTCAAATATTATCTCTACTTTTGATAGTTGATAGACAAAACTAAATCTGCTCCTTGTTCTCTTCTTCCCCTCCTTTTTCCTCCCACCATGCCTCTCCCATTTTAAAAGTGGCATTTCACCAGGAACCGGATATGATCTGGGTAATGTATAAGGAAAACTTTTTTTCACACTTTATATCTTCGAAAATACTAAGAAATACTACTAAGATATACCTTGTCTCACATACAATAGCCATGCCTGTGTTCTGTTATTGTGTCAGCTTTAAATGTGACTATAGAATATTTGCCATTACAAAGTATTGTCTGTGTGTAATTTTGTGATGTATATTTTCCTGGTGTGTCTTATTTGCAGTCATTAGTTTATTGTTGATATGAAGGGGACCAGTCAATGACTGATATTAAAATTATCAAATTAATGGGTTATGGTATGTATTTAAATATCTCACCAATTTAGGCATACTGTGCCAAGGATAGAAGCTGCTTTTTTGATGGAAAAGTTATTTCTCCAAACTCAGTATTATGTCAGGGTGAACTTGGAATATAAGTTGTTGTATTTCAGTCTTCTACGGATGGCTGTTATCTTCTTTAGTCCCAGCAGCCTCTCCTTTTTTCCATTGATCCTTGACTTTTTATGACCACATAGTCACTAACAGACTGTGAAAACACTGTAGTATATATACCTCTGACCCCCCATGCTGGCCATTATCCCTTGATTTACTGTATCTGACAGATCAGAACCTAAGATTTTTTTCTGTTCTACTTTTCTCAAGAAGGCTTAACATTGTGGAAGGAGTTGTCTTGAGAGAGTATCACATGGTAGAATTGGGCAGAATGTCACCTGAACCTTTGGCTGGGGGGTCAGTGTGTGTTCACACTGTGTAGTGGAGAATTTTTGTGAGCATTTCTAGAGGCTGAAGTCTGGTAAAAATGTTAAACAAACTTCACAATTTGACATAAAGTAAAATGAAGTTGTGAGCTTGAATTGTTACATCCTTGAATGTAGCTGGTGAATATTGCTGTGATGGATGGTCAAAGCTGTTTTTTTGGTGATATCTGTCTGTAAGGGTCTGGTGCAATTATGAGTAAAGGTGAAATCTGTAGTTCTGAACAAAGCTGAGTGACAAACTTGGACTTGGACAGAGATCAGATTTCTTATTAAGCATCCATTGACTCAAGGCTGTTGATAAGAGCTTTTGACTGAGGCAGAGCATTTCCCAGTGAACTGGTGTTTGCATCACACAATTTTCTTTGTGTTTTAATGTGGAGGGGGTGAACTGCTTTTTCTTGATGTGATTTCCTGTATGAGATGGATGAAGGCTAAATTCGCACAATCTGCACTTGTTCTTTGGGTACCCAGAGGGCTTAATTCACTGGCACAGTCAAACCAGCTCCTCTTGTGAAAATTTTAATCAGTCTTAAACAAAAATTGGTTTTTGTGTTGTATTCTGTACTGAATAACAGGAATCAATGTTAGATAGAGAAAAAATCAGTTGACTATTAAAAGGAAGACTATCACAATCTATGGAAAGTATTTGCCTTTGGAAGAGAAATAGTTTGATGCACTTGTTTTAGCTTGAAATAATGTCAATAGATTGCAAATAATATCTTAGTGGCTGCTCCTGCGTGATCTATGGTTATCTGGATTTTAAGGCTGAGAAGTATTTTTTTTTAAGAGTATTGGGGATTAAGGAAAAGGGCACGATAAAGAGCATGTGTTAAGTACAATAGTCAGGTGGACCATGCTTGCTTTCTGACTTCCTTAATCTCTTTCACTCTAAAACAGTATTTCCTCATCACTGCTGTTGTGAAACAAGAGCGAAGGACTGCAGAAATAACTGTTGTCTGAGGATAAGGAGCTTGACTGAAGGGAAGAACCTGCATTAAACCTGGAGTTATTGTCTGTCTTTTCCTCTCTGTTTGGTTGAAAGGTATCTTCTTCTCTCCTTAATGCAACATAAAACATTCTCAGCATCTAGTTGCAGATGTAAAGAACTTGACTAGTTTTGCTGATTCCAATTGCCAAGAAGGGTCTCTGTCCTTCAGTGTTGAAGAAGCCTGCTGAGTGGTCATGGTACAAAGGGCTGCTTGGCATTTCGCAGGGAAATGCTTATGAAGCTTCTGTTTATGCATCACTTGTTTGTTTTATGTGGTCTTGTGTGGTTTGTGCCATTTTTGAGATCTTGCATTTTACATAAATCATCTTAACATAAATTATCTCGGAGATGATTTTTCAGCTTAAAAAGACAGTCCCCAGTTCGTGCAAGCATAAAGAATGAGCAGCACAGAAGTGCAAAAGGGCCCTGTATTTTTCTCAGGCTCAGGAGCCAGCATGTCAAACCAGACATGCTATACAATAATTATACTGTCTTTAAGGTCATGGTTAATGCAGTGTTATAGCTCAGTTGCAAGCTTTACCCATGAACTAATGCTAGCAATCATCGAAGTTTCATGATTTTTATTTATATTTTTGTTGTGTTTCTCCTGGTCTTTATTTTTGGCCATGCTTGACTGAGTTGCTCACTGGTGGAGCTGGAAGATCATTTCCTTTCTTAATAACTTATTTTCCATTTTTATCTTAATTTACCTGCTGAGTCCATAAGTGGTAGTAATGAATGTGTTTTGTAAAATACAGCCATCCTCATTGCTCATATTTGTAGGAAACCTTTCTGTGGTGAGAGACTTCAGAAATCACTTTTAAAAGAACACAAATAAGAGGGGCAAAATGTCTAATGTTAGGGGATAGTTTGTAATCTGTCCAAAACTCAGGGAAGGTGATGGGCTCTTGCAAATTGGGCCAAGAGGTTTATTTCAGGTGTTTAAGTCTCTGCTGTTTTTCCTGTGCAGTTGGTATAGGAGCTGTATTGGTAGATAGTTGATATTGTTGCACTGAAGACTAAAGTGAAAGTTTGGCTTATTACTTGTCAACTCCAAACTTAATTTTTTATTTTTGTAAAGCTAACAGAAGAGTTTAAAAAGTTGTGGGCTATTTTCTGATTGTTTTGGGTTTTTTTTTAGTATGAAGCTTTTAAATGCTCAGTTCTCTCCTCTGGTTCATGTATTGCACTGATGCAACCACTTTGAGTGCAATTGCTCAGTCCTTTATTTTTGAATTTGCAGGAAGCACCATTTTTCAATGCTTGCTTTTCTGAGTGTTAAAAGATGTGGAATAGATATAGTTAAAATATACTTAATGGTATTGAAAATATGGCTCCTATTTTGTGAGTCAACTTTGCATTTCCCATTTGGTAGATGGGCTGACTGCTGCTGTTTTTTCCTTGTGAATATGCCCAATGGAAAGATATCACAATGCTCAATGTTTTTACACTCAGAGATGTGAGCTACCATTTCTTTAAAATATTAGTCTGTGATCAGACCTGTTGATAGGGAACTCAGTTTATGGATTTAACAGAAAAAATACCTATTACCGATATTTAGTCACCTTTTAAAATCGTAATTTCCAACCATTAGTTTGAAGATCAAATTTGGTATGTATTCTTTATAAGAGAGGTGTGTACTTGTGGCAGCTTAAGTGGCTTTTTTAGTTTTAGTTTAAATATTTATTCATAATGAGTTTTTAAATTTTATTTTCATTATTTCAAGACCGGTATATTTTAATTTTAAGTCTTTGGGTATTTGCAAGCATCCAGTCACCTACCTAGAGCAAGAAAACAACTTTTTATGACCAGGATATGGCTAGTAAAGTTTTATTTTGTTGACGGGGATATGAGGTTTCTGTACATCTATTTTTGTCTCATTTCTTTTACCAAATGCTAAAAACTTATTTTGTGTCCTGAGAGTAAAATCTTTTAAAGTGCAAGGAATTGTCCTCGAACCGTTTGAGATGGGTAAGGTCCAAGACTTGCTGAAGTGCCATGACTCTGCAAGGCCACATGGCCACAGAAACACTGGATGAGGATGCTGTGTCAGACTCCTAGGACTTTCTAGGCCTTTTAGCTGGAGAGAGAAGAGGAAAACTTGACCTAATTACGTAAGTGATAAAGTGTACTGATTATTCTAAAGCCCTTAAAGGCTGAAGGAAAGATGTTCTAGACATGCCAAGGATTAACAGTATATTGAATATTCAGAAAACTCTGCTTCCAACTCAGTTATGTTAAGATAATATGACAGTCCAGTATGTGAATGTTAAAATCACAGCTGCTCAAGGATTTGAGCACTTTGTATTTCTACCTATTATCTTGCATTTAATACACTCTCTATCTTGGATAGTGAAGCACTTTGGAATAGCTCAGAAACAGTCATGTGTGAAGGTGATTGTGGTGGAATGGCTTTGGGAAAAATGGTCAAGCACTATTTTTTCTGAGAAATGGAATCTAGCCAACTAAGTGAGCGGCTATGTCCAGTTTACTTTCTTCCCTTACTCTGTTCCTTCTTTTCCTCCCCACTGCCTCCAGCTCCTTAAATCAGTAGAAGGCTGCTGAAGGTGCTACTGAGAGATTTGGGTGCAGGTGCAACATGAGGTTCTTCCTTTCTTGCAAATGGTCTCTCGTTTGATCACTGTGTTGCTTTTTAACACAGCCGCCAGATTTAGCAAGCTCAGCTATTCATAGACAATATTGGTTCTAGTTCTACCAGGTGCACAATTAGTAAATTATCTTCCAGCCTAAGTGGGGAATGTCAGAGGGCAGTTCAGTGTCTTTCACTGTCAATTCTTTGGCTTCCTTTAAATAAGCCATATCAAATGGTCTGTTACTACCACTAATAACAGGGCTCTTGAAATGTGGACGTACCTCTAATGAGAATCCATCTCGACCCACTGAATATGGGCCACTACTTTGCCACTGAATTACAGGCTCTGGTCATTGCAACCACAGGTGGTTTGAAAAGAGAGGCTCACCTGCAGTTAAATGATCAAGAAACAGAAAAGAAGTTTCTAAAATTCAGGACATTAATGCCTTACTGTAGGTTTTGCCTCACTTCCTAGTGATTGGTAAATGGAGGAAGAGAGGACAAATGACTGTATTGAGCTAAAAGTGAATGGGCAGCTGTTTCTTTGTGTATTTTAATATAGCATATGAAAATTTTGGTTGCTGTAGCCCTAGTATTTTAAAACCTAAATGAGAGAGTGAAGTCAGCTTTAAAGTAGTCTCGCACTTTTTTGTTTTTCCCATTTTCTTTCTCTGTGGGGACAGAAGTGCACTGGATGCGGATAAGACTAACGTGGGTGGAAAAAGTAGCACTAGAAACCTGCCAAGGTAGCTGTTAGTTATGAAGTTGATATTTGTATTTACAGCATAGCTTCTTACTATCATATTACCTCGAATGAATAAATAATTCCTGTTTTGTAGCAGATACATATTAGCAGTAGGCAGAGTTGTGTCAGAATTGGTCAGTAAGCTTCATTCTATACACAGAAGTATCAAATGTTTTGGGTTCTCTGCCTTTTGTTAATGCACTATGAGGTCATAAACTAAATCAGATTTTCTGAATGACTGCCTGACTGCAAATTTCCATACAACTCTCATTCATAGGGAAAAAAAAAGGGAAAAATGCTTCTGCACTCTAGTGAGGGTGAAACCCTATTCACCCCCTCTTTTTTCCGTAGTAAAAAAGCACAAGAAAGTCTGCAAAAAAGATGCATAGGTACAAACTTATGATAAAGGTTCATCTCTAAGTACCTAAAATCAAATAAACTTGCCTCTGTGTCAAGAAAATTTACTCAAATTATACTGCTGGTTTTCAAACCACTTGCAGAAAAAAATAGATATTTATTTTCACTAGATTTTATATGCTGAACACAACTGAGATCCTTGATGTTTGAATCTATTCAGTTGAATAGAAATAACCTTATTCATACTATACAGTGCATTCACATCTCTGCATGTATGTAGAAAGCCAGGTGTTTAGTTATTCCCATTCTGTGCAAGTCTATTTTTCCACAGTGTTTTTAAATCTATACTTGTCTTTTGCTATAGGGGACTTTATGTATGTATGTATGTATGTATGTGTGTATTTATTTATTTATTTTAAGGCCTTCACATCTCTTTAAATGATCATTGAAAGAGAAAGTAAATTGCTGTTGAAATTCCCTCTGGTGATCCCGGCTGACAGAACCACAACTAGTATATTAAAAACAGTCAAACAAACCTCCCCCTTCTTTTCCTCATTGGTGTCTATGTAGGTGAGAGCTTTGACCCCAGAAAGCTTTACATGATAGACTCTATTCACATTCTTCTGTGAATCGTACTAAGGTTCCATGTGTAGACTTGACTTGTACCTCTCTGTGCTTGACATGGTAACTTCAAGATTTCTTGTTATTTAAATATACTAAAATGTAGTCTGTATCAAACTGCAGGTGCTGCTACACTTCTATTACAGCGTGGTAACATTTGCCTTAGAAAAACTCTGAAGCTGGTGAAAGAGTTAAGCAAAGCAGGCAGAAACCATTTCAGCTTTTACTTTGCAGATACAACCTTTTAAGTATACCTACATTTACCTGCAATGGCAATCGTTTTGCATTTTAATGACAAATCAAGTATGCTAACTTGCATTTGAAACGAAAGTGCCTTAAATGTCTCTGGCTGTCAGAATGAGATGTTAGGAGCTTGATGAAAAGAGAACAAAGAAGACAAAGTATGAAGCCTAGATACAGAGCAAAATGAAATAAAACCTTGTATGGCCTGTCAGGGGTGTCAGTTGATATTCCTATCTAAAGCACATTATAGTATTACTTTGCAGCTCATAGCTTACTCATCTGTCTTTTTTAATTCATCACATTCTAGCCCACATCTTTTAAGTCCCATGTGTCAACAATGGAAGAAATCTGTTAATTGACAAATGAGTGTCACAAATGTGAATTGGTGCCTTTACATCAGAGGCAGGTAGTCTCTGTTGTTTTTTGTCGGCTCTATTATTGGCATAAGCCAGTGTAAGACATCTGTCTTTGCCAGAATGAGAGATGACAGCCAAAGAAGGGCTGTCATTGTTTTAGTGCATGTTCATTCTGCTGAGATACTGTATAAAGATAAAATGTCAGTTAAAAGAATATGAAAAACTATCGGGAGGAAGTCCTTAAATTACTTGGGAAGGGGATCCGGGAATTGGTGCCAGGATTGAAATCCGAACGTTCCAGTTTGCATCTATCACATCAATTTAAAAATAATACTTTCTGAGTAACTGGGTCAGTTTATAAGGCATTTAGGAAAACGTTATGTTGTGTTGGCATAATTAGCTCATAAGATGGAAGGAAAAACATACCTTCATAGGATATGAGTTTATTACAAGTTCATTTTTCAAACATGTATAGAATTGTCTCAATAAAAATATGCTGTGTAGCATCTCTGGCATTGATTTGCATCTGTTTTGAAATATTGAAATTGCTCCTTTCCAATTTCTTTTTCTGTTATAGTTCTATTTTAGATTGATGAATAACATAATGAAATAAAAAGCATAGCCAGCTGTGAGTTGATGAGACAATTAATAGGAAGAAAATTATTAACATAGTTCCAGGGTGTCTAGAGAGTGTACAGTGTACAAGAGTTACTCCCAAATCACTAAACCCCTTTATTGCAATAAATGACTTTTTAATATCAGATAGCAAAAGAAATAGGAGGAAAATGTTTTAATGGATGAGGTGGAAAGGGGGAATAGAATTGAAATGTCCTAAAAGGCTGCCAGTTTACTTTTTACTTTGTATCAAAAATCATAAGAGAGATAGATCATCACATTCATCTTCAGCAGTTCTTACAACCCTGTGCTCTAAGTGCTACAGGACACTCCCTGTGTAACCCCGTCCTTCCAAAATGACCAGTCACTTGGGTTCTAAATGACCTTGTCTGAACTCCAGGGGTTTTGAGGACTATGTTGACAAAATCTGGTGAAGGACTAACTCGTGATCTGTAGTGAGGCTAGCTGACTTGAAGTTTCAAGATAGATGTTCCTGAACAACAGTTTGTTACAAGTGTTAATTTTAAAATTACTTGTTTTTTGCATTTGAAATAGAACTGTTAATATGGTAAATCTTAGAAATTCTCAGTTATGATACTACTTAATACAGGTAGAATGGTCATTGGTCCTCTTTTTTTATTTCTTTTATTTATTTTTTTTTAAACTTGCTTCTAGTGACTATTTGAGCAGCAGAAAAAATATCAAACTAATGTTCTCCCTCCCCACCACTGAATGTGGGGCTCTCAAATTTTGTTTGAGAGCTGTCTTTGACAACTCTGTTTATCTCCAAGGTACCTTCTGGCTCTTTTACTTCAACCCATGGTTAATGTTGATTGTTAATTTAGTTTTAACTATTGATACCAGTAACAGAGTTGGATACTTCTAATAGGTGCTTGCTTCTATCGGTCTTCTGTGTCTTAAGGTCTAAAAAGCTAAGAATGGGTAGCATGCAGCTTCCTTTTATTTTAACTATTTGGATTGAAATATTGCTGCTTTGTAAGTAGATTTCCTTTAAAATAGAATACTAAGAGAGAAGGAAAGGAGGTTTGTCTCTTGAAGGCCTACTTTTTTTTTTTTTTTTTAAGAAGAAAAACTAGTCTTTTCACATTTCTTTGGAATTCATTTTGCTAGACAATATTTTAAAATAACATCCATGAAAATTAAGAGGTATTTGCTGCTTGGTTTTTGAGCCTTGGATGACTGTAAGTTTTTAGTGAAAGTCTTGTTCTTCCATTCCCATCTTGTTCTTCCATTCCCAACCCTCACTAGTTCTAAGTAGATGTTTAAATTTCCAGTCAAAAACCATGCTGTTGGTGGTGTTACATCTTTTCAGGCAGTTTTTCATCGTGTGCTCTGAAGTTCAGTATCCTTTGAGAAGTGGAAAGACAACGCTGCCTCCATTTTACAGATGGCAAAACTGAGTTGTGAGGAGGCCTTTTTGATAAACTTTACAGGCCAGGTGTAATTATCAGCTCTTCATACCAACTTGCATAAACCACTTCTGCATGTTTGGAGAAGTCATGGTTGATACTTGCCAAATCTGTAGTGATTCTAGAGACAGTTTATTCTCATGTGCTAGTTGGCTGCACTTTGTATTATCTGATAGCAGGTGTATCAGCAAGGTGATGATATAGCAGAGACTAAAAAGAAAGGATGCATTATAGACACAGAAGAAATTTCTTTACCTTCAGATAGATCGAGATTTTCTCATAATTGTTCCCTCGTGGTTCAGCAGTATATAATTATAAAAATAACAATGGTAACAGCAAAAAAAAAATGTAGACTAAGACTGTGTCTTCTATTGTTGTTGGACTTCCTTCCTTTTCTAACTAAAAATCAAGAGATAATAAGTATGAATACCAGATCTGGTCTCCCTTAAAGAAGTGAATTAATTTCTTTGTGAAAATTCATATGCTCCAGGTTGGAGCTGGTTAAGTTACCGTCCTGTTGCATGCCAAGAAGAGACCAGAAAAAACATTTGGCTTGTAGAATTCAGCTGTAGGAGCATGTGTCACTGTCACTGTGTTGTCACTGTTAAATTAGCTCTAGAAAGGGAAGATACTGGAATTTAACTACAGAGACATTGTATGTGTGTGTGCACATACCCTCTTGGTGATTCCCCTCCCAACTGCCAGCTGTCATAGGGAGTCTGAAACAGACAAAAATTTATTGGGTAGTATTTAGAAACATGTCAGTGGTAACGACTGGATCTCTGATTTCAATTATCACCTACTAAATTTAGGCTAATGTAGTGCATTTGTAGACCTGTTGAATGCACTTGACATCATGTTTAAAATATTTGAAACTGCACTGGTTTTTAATATCATACATTGGCCGCTTTCTTTTTCCTACTCACATCTGGTGCATGGCAGCAGGCATCCCATGTGACCTATAAAAACTTCAGTTGTGCTACTTTGAGTTTCTTTTTCTTCTTCAGATAATATTTCAGCAGAGGAGAAGAAGGTTAGTCTGAGACTACAATTGCTTTAATGAAACTGCTCTAAGATCTGTAGTTCACCATTTTCCCCCCTTTACAATCAGTGTGTAAACAACATTTTAAGCTTTATTCCTATTTTTGCCTTTATTTTTTTCATTGAAAATTCTTGGGATTTAGGGTCCTTGGTTATTTGGGCGCTTTTAAAACTATTTTAATAATAAATTACCTATAGTCACTATTTTTTTGTAGACTGACAGGTGAGATTTCAGGTGGAATCTGTGATTATACACCATTTCTAGTGTTATATTAGAAGAGATTAAAGTTTAAATCCAAATTGCTGCATTCTGCTTTGCTTATTTTGCAATGATTTTATGTGCTCTTATTTTAGGATTGTTGAGGGGGATTATTTTTAAAAAAATGTTTTCCAAGTACTGGAATACTTTTTTGGAGTGCTGCTAAGTAATTTTCTGTCTTCAAATCTTGTACTCTTTCCATACCCTTCATCCTCATACAGATTTATGAAATTTTTATGCTGATGTTTGCAACTCTGAGCTTATCTTCTAACTATTGGAATAGTAGCTATTGAAGTAATTTGTTTGGTAGAACTCAAGAGTACTAATCAACAGTCTTTAGTTTGTGTTTCCCTGTTTCTGTGAAAATATTATGAGCTTTTAAAGTTACATCCACGTCTGCATGCAATTAATGTAAGAAACAAAACAGTCTCCAAATATCTGTAGGTTACTTGAAGTAAGTTCATTGTCCACATCTTCATAGTTACATAGACAAACTTGGGGAATTCTGGAAGTATAAATATCCTCCTCCTTTAAAGCAAAATCCCAGCATTCTTATACTCATTTTGCTTTGTTGTGGTTTCTCATGTCTGGGAGTATATTTTTCAGTAGTATTTGCCATGGTAGTTAGCAGGTTCTTTTCCTGCCTAATACTTCCAGGCATCCTTTAGATGACTTATTCTTAAGAATCTCAAAGTTATTTTAAACTGAAATCATTATTAAAAAAACCTGAGCATTTTATCTCTGAAATACAAGACACAATAGGAGAAGATTTCAAAATGGGTATTTGAAACATGCCTTCTGGGAGAGGAAACATCTTGAAGATTAAATTTTAGTAAAGTTGGATGTAGGCCTTCTGGTGAAATGTGTAAGGATGTACAGTCTTACTGATGATTTCTCATTTTCAGAATTGCTACAAGTGTCTTGGATGGTAAGTTTCAGGAGTAATTTCCTCTGAGACTTATTTTATGGGGATTTTGTTTTGGTTTTGTTGTGGAAATTGTCTATAATTCCTTAGAAATTCTCCAAGCCAAGCATGGATGCAGATGGCATCCAATAATTGCAAGGGATCTGTCTACCTAGTGGCTTCATGGTATTATCAAAGTTACCATCAAAAAGGCGCAATGTTTACTACTCTGATTAAAGCTTGTCCAGTGCAATCTTACAACTCATAATTGATCACAAGTCACAGAAAATGCCTATCTAACTTCATTACATCCAGCCTACATATAAGCTCTACTTATCTTCCTTTCACAGAGATAAGTTTTTCTCAATGGAGAATCCATTTAATGTGAGTCCTGTATTGTTTTTACTTTTCCTTAAATGTTTGAAAAATGAAACATATGTTGACAACTTCTCAGATCTTATAAATTTCAATCATAAAGTAAGAACAGTCCAAGTTCCGAATAGCTTGCAGAACTTGCTTTGCTCTGTTATGTGTTTCTTTGGTAGTTTGAGACCTCCCGATGAGTAGATTCTGTTCTGTGCCATCAGTTCTAACCTGTTTTGTTGCTCCTACCATAATGCTGGGATTTTGGAAGCATGCAGGGTGGGTATTTCACTTGTTTGTTTTGATATGTTCTAATGATAGTGTATTGGTTTGCAAATATAGGGAATTTCTCTGCTCCTTGACTTTGCTAACCTTTCTAATTGCTCTGTACTCAGTTCTTCTCAAATCATTCCTGTGCTGCCTGACTGCTACCTTGGATGACCCAGTGATGGACAGTTGTGCTGGCTTCCACTTTATTCCCACAAATTCTTCTATTCTGTGTGGCTGCAAAAGTGTTTCCTCTGCTTCCAGGTATCTTATCTCACGTGATAGCATAGTGCCTGCCAACCATGTGTTTCTACAGCACCTAACTGTACTTTTGCCTTCTCCTTAAGTCAATAGGACAGTTATTGCTTTCAGCACATCAAGGTGGAACTTCACAAACGTGTTACTCTGTTGCAAGTCTGTTGTAGATGGTGCATCTGTTCTTGGCTTGCTATGTCAGAAGAGCGTATACATACTTGAAGACTAGAGAGGGAAAAAAATTTATCATGTTACTTTTCTCTCCTTGTTAAAGCTGATAGGTCTAATATAATAAAAGTGCCTGTTACGGTCATGGACTTTAGGAGGCTCAGGACTAATATTGTATAAGCAGACAAATAAAGTATGTTTTATATATCTGTAGAGGAGGAAGGTAAATACGATGGTATTTCTTATAATTTATAAGCCCCATCAGTAATAAAAATCTTGAAGTGTATTAAACTTAATCCTCATGTTAAGGGCTTTGTCCTATTTTCCTGTTATTTTTCACAAATGCTTCATCAACTATCATAGTCCTGTAAAGTGATTTCTGTGTAGAGGTCATAGTGGAGAACTGTAATCAGAATAAACCTAAGTTTATACTTTGTGGACAAATAATAATTACTTGACTAAGAAGAAGCAAAGAGCATTACACAATTTCATAAAAACCAAAAAGAAGGGACAAAAGTAGAGAAGGGTGAATGCTTACCTTTGTTATTAATATGTGGTTTACTTTTATTTCATGACTTCTGTCACACAGAGCTGTCCTTCTTTTGAATGGTCTGAATGTCCTTCAGGCATAGATCACGTTTATTCTTGTTTTAAATGTGAACAAGTATTAATTTACTCCACTGGAAAGGAAATAAGATTACAACAGAGGAAGTTCATGTTGGAAAGAGTAGAAAGGAGTTTGATATTGATACTGGCTTTGCATTTTGATAACTCTTTGTGATGCTTTCTTATTGCATGACTCCTACTGGAGGGTGGTGATACATTATGTGAAAACAAATGTATTGGGAACAAAAATGTCCTTTTCTGCCAAAGCTGGAGGATGGTTCTGGCTCTTTTTTTTTTTGTTGTTGTGTTTTTTTTTTAATTAATTATTTTAAAATTTTTTTCTCCCCCCTCTCCTTCAGAGAAGTCCAAGAAAACTGACACTGACAGAAGACAAAAATGGTTTTTATGATGACATCATGTATTACCCAAGCAAATATGTTTTGTGAAAGATTTTTTTTATGGTGTTGAAATAAAGAATCAGTGAATCATTCTTGAAGGAACATTGGTTCAGATTATTCTTCCTTCTATTGCCACTGCCCCACCCCTGCTTTTCCTTTTCTACTTTGTCTGTTTCTGGGGGTCTTAATACTGATGCTATCTACAAATGGTTGTGAAAGAAATTACCTTCAGTCCTTAAACATAGCTGCTTCATATGGATTGGTGTTATGCAAGAATAATCTCTGCCATGAGACTGGAGGCCATACCCAGCTATAGCAGTATTGGTGCTGATTTACTGGCTCCCACAGCATTTCATTGCAAACTAATTTGGAGGTGTAGTAAGTTTCCTTTGCTGAAAAACAGTAGCAGCAGCATCTATTAATGGAAGCTGAGTTGTTTTCTTACAGGTATCCATTTATAGATATCTGATTTAGTTAAACTGAACTTTGGCTATCAAATGCTGTGCATAAAAGCAGTCACAGTATTTGTTGAGATGATGTCCTCATGAGCAGCAGAGAAAAAAGCAGATGAATAAAATACAGACAATATTGCAACACTGAATCAGTTAAAAAGAAAGCAAACTGGTAAAGTTATGTAGATTACACTGGTTTTACAGATAATGCTAGACAGTAAGGCTAAAAGGGAGTTGAAGTTAGTTACGTGAGTGGCTGGAAAGTGGTGATGACTCAGTGTAAGTCTCAGACTGTGACTTGAACAAAATTCTCAGACCAAATACCAATATCTTGGCTGAGATGCTGGGGGAGCTGGGAGGCTGAGCATCTGTTGGCTGCTGGGGGTACAAGTGATTACAGAGACAAGGATGTCACACAAACCTTGTAAAAGCCTTTTCCTTTGCTGTTAGGTAAAAAACATGGAAATTTATGACTGTTTCATTAAATTCTTTCAATTTGCTGTAGTTCTTAACTCCAAGGAAATAGAAAATATACAGAAACAATTGTGGAGATTTCTAAATTGGCACTTAATAAATGTTGCTTGATCCTTCCATAGTCAATAATAGTTAGCCAACTGCACTCTGCCTAGTGTCTGAGGACCCAGTGTAACCTTTTTACTAAAAGAAAAATATCATAGATTTAAATAGCTGTTCATGCAACACATCTGTGCTAAAAAGAACCCAAACCAATGGTACAACCAGATTCAAGCTTGACTGTGATGACTGTGTTCATAAGCAACTCCTCGTTTTTTGAATTTTTTTTCCTGTTGTATAGATTGGACCTTTGATATAAAGTAAGTATTTAAACATTTTTTGCTATTATGTACCCTACTGAATATATCATACATGCAATTGCCTTTCCAGCTAATGCTGTTCTGTGGAGGAGGGGCAGGGTTTGCAGTGGCACACAGCCTTTTCAGAAAGTTTGAAACTTGGGAGTTTGTGTTGTGTCAGGCAAGATGCTTCCTATCAGTTTGTCTGAAGTGTTTTGTCACTGCAGAAACATAAGAAGAAGAAGGTGCAGCTGTTTCCACAAAAGCAAAATCTGGAGCCTCACGAGTATGTGGAAGTGTTGCCCATGGGCAAGGCAGGGGCTTCATGCTCATGGTGAATTCCTGACTTGTTCAGTGCAAAGCATCAAATCTTATGCCTTACCTTTGCCAGGAGTCAGTGCTTTGCAGGGAGCTAAGAGTTAATGTACCTTATTTCTGTACAAAGCAAGTGCTGCCATGTGATTTGGAGTCCTATCCCTCATTTCCCCTCACTTTGAGCAGTTGTATGCTGTATCTTACTTCGTAATTCTTGAAGAGTCAGGTTGATTGATTTTTATTTAATATGTGTTAGACCTCAACCTTTCCCCAGTCTCCTTTTAACCTTGTCAGACTTCTCTCTGGTATTCCTCCTTCTCCTATTTTGAAACCATTAAATTGTTGTAATATAAATTGATTTACACCTCAGCTTTGGTAAGTATTTTTGAGAAAGATGGAGAAACTGATGCATGCAGAAAAAATAGTTTTCTCTTGGGGAGACCCTGAATGTTCTGGGCATAGCTGTGAAGACTGAGTCCTTGCAAACTTTCAGTTATCTTGTAACTTATTCAACATAATCTATATAAAGACTACAGCAAAGTTGGTAAGAATTCTTTCATCATCTATAGTAAACATATACTAGCATAGCAGTATTATCTATCTACCTACATATCTATATAGCATATATCTGTCTGTACTGTGATGTAGACTGTTGGGCCACCTGAAAAGATGCCTGTTTTTTTTTCCTGTTAAGTGACAGTCGTATAGCATGCACTTAACCATGTTCTGAATTGTTTTGTAATACAGGAGTGGAATTAGTGTCCTCGTGTGCTTTGCTGAGTCAAGATTTGGTGGATTCCTCTGCTCTTGTTTCATGCTGTTAACTCTCTACCAATGTTCTTTCTGCTAATAATGATAAAGTCACAAAGCAATTATACTCCCACAAGCTGTCCTTTAATAACCTTTGTCATTTGTCAGAATGCATTAGGCCCTTGCAAATTTTTACAGAGAAGCTGTTGGTCTTCATGAACTAATAGAGTGCTCTGATGTGCCAGTTCATCCTCCTTGCCAAATTGCTGTTGGTTCAGAGGGGAGCTCACTTCAGTTTAAAGAAATATCTTACACCTCTTTCTATTAGACCAAAGGATTTTCAAATAGGATCGAAATCTAAGTTTTAAGCTTTTGTAATGTATGTTAAACTAGAAAATGCATAATGATCTTCATATTCTAAATGGTGGTGGTCTTCTCATAGCCACATATTTGTGATGCTACACGTCTGTGAGCACTGGGGACTTAAAATACTGCTGTTTGTACTACAAAGGTAAATGTAGTATACACAGTGTGATTCTGTCTTCTCCAATTATTTTTTTTCCCTAAATTAGTGTTACAATTGCAAGAAGTCAAGGTGTATTCCTCCTTGTAATTTACCAGCATGCAGTGGATAATTGGGGTTGGCATGTTCTTGGGTTACCTGCTATAAAGGCAAGTACATGGGAGGAAAAGAGAGCAACTCCCTGTAAAACTGTTTAATATTTTGGTAACTGTCTAGTGTTAAGGATTAAAAGAAGTGATAATTCTATTGCAGTCAAGGTAATTTAAGTGTCTAACTTTCCCTTCAACAGATAGAGAGCTCTGATGCTTAGAGTACCTATTGTGTCTCTACTGCAGGGATTGCTTTCTCCTTGGTAAAATCGTGTTGAAGCCAGATGGATCACTGTTACTTTGTAGATGTGTACACTCCAGTATTCAATTCTTGGGTACCCAAGGAGACAGATAAAGTATATAGAAGCCAGTCAAATAAACATGCTTTGCTGACCTCTGACTGGAGCTGGGATATATCAATAAACTGTATTACAGTTTTTAGTACAGTAGTCTGTGACCTTTTGAAATATTGAAATGTATTTTAGCAGTGTTTCTATTTGGAAAATAAAGCTTTAACATGCTCTGTGTTCCACCCTTCTACCTGTTCTGACGGGGTTAGACTAGAGACTATGCATGTCATTAATGAACAATGTAATTCATAAGAAATACGTCTAAATTAGCAGGTAAGCAACCATTACAAAAAGTTATTGACTTTGACAGAAGTCTTTTGTATCTGGTATCTTCTTTGGAGCAACTGTTACTTCTTTTTTCTTTTAAATATGTTTTAATTTTTTTTAAATTGCTTATCCTACCTGTGCTACTTCATTATTGTAACAAATGGGGTAAACTATGCGTCAGAGAGATTTCATTGTTATGCTGCTGGTGTTTCTGTTACATCTTTTCTCTCTCTGTTGCTTGCACCAATATGCACATATATGTATTCTGTCACATTGTTGAGCTGTTAGTCTCTATACCGTGTGTGTAGCTTTTATTTTTATTTTACAAATACCCATCTGGCAACTGAAGACAAGTATTTTGTTGACAGATTAGAAAGGTTTAAGGTTTTTGAAGTTTGCACGTCCTGTGAAAAAGAGAGGTCAATTTTTTTCTCTCTGGGCATCTGTCTCTCATAAGCTCATAAATTGCTCTTGAAGCTAGATAGAAAAAATACTGAAGGCAACATCATATTTAAGAGTTTAAATGTGCTGATTGGAGTATCTGAGAGCCTAACCTCAGGCAAAAGGTCTCCTGTTCAGTCTTTTTGACTGATGTAGAGTGGTCCACTGTTAATAATTTAGTTTTGAGACCTACTAAATGAAAAATAGGAGGCTCATAGCATCAGTATCACTGTTGATCTTCCCTAGAAAATATGAACTCGTTGTATTTTGATGTATGTTTCCATTCTTTACACACTTGACTGTTCTCTAATGTAGCCACTGCATCTGAATTTTTTTCCTTAATGAGCAATGTTTTTATATCTACAGAACACATAGCTTGCCCTGCAGGACCTTATGTTCACTTTTAGTCTGCTCTATTTGTGTAGTAAATAAAAAATGAGTAACACTGCCACTAACCATTTTATATGCATTGCTCCTGACCATGCTTGTGAGTAATCTGCTGAAGAGTGTGCATGTCTTCAGTTTGTAGCAAAATGGGGCCTGTAATAATTTCATCTTTTAAATTAACATAAAATGCATGGCAACAGATGGAACCTTTGTTTAAACAAGGATTTTGATGGCTGTGTAAAAGCAATGTGCTATAGGTTTAGGTCAAATCCTTGCCAGATGCAAGTGTGTTGTGCTTCAGTCTCCCATTTTAGTAGGTATAAAAGAGATGGAATGCAAGTTGGTTTATCTCTAGATTGTCTCCTGGAGTTCTAAAGCTTATATGCTTTAATAAAGGATCAGTATTTTGCATTATTGAATGTCTGGGGCAACTTTGGCAAAGATGTGTGAGGCAGATATTTCTTGTGTTGTTTGAATGATTGTTCAGCGAGGAGGGTTGTTTTCTTAGCAAAACGTGACATCAGATTACACAAAAAAAGTTTTGAAAAGTTATTTTTATTCTCTGAAAATAGGTGTATTTTCTGAAATTGTGTATAGTTTTTATAGATTTTACAAGTGAACACTAATTCTTCTGAAGGTAAATAATTATGTATGTAGTCAGTAGCTTGCTGAAGAGCTTTTTTGCTTTTTTAAGAGAGTGTGAATATCGGAGGGTTGAACAGATGCTGTAAGATGTATAGCTCATTCAAAACTCTTAAGAGCGTAGAAACAGTAGTGAGGAAATAACCTGTTCTTTTATTGATTATGTTATTACTTTTTAAAACTTGTCTGGGTTGACTTTCTTTATTGTTTTTCTTCCTGATATTTCCCAGTAAGGATGAAGATACACCCTCAGTAGAACCTTGATATTTTATAAAGTAAGACAGACTCTTCAGAAACCAATATAATTATTCAGCTGCACCTCTTAATACTCAGTCTAGATATGGGATATGTATTTAGAATAACCCTGAAGGTCAGATTTTAAGTGCCTGTGTTCTAGATCCATGTTGAAAAAAATATAAAACTGCTAGTGAGGATCAAAGTGGGTTTTAAGCTCTTTAAGCATTTACTGTATCTTTGGAAATAGAATGGACCTTGGTAGCAGCTATTATCTTGCTTACAATTAATGTTCACTAAAGTAAAGATTTATAAAAATGAACATTTAAAAACTTCTCAAACTTCCTCAGATCTTGTTAACCTAATTTACCTGTACTAGTCTGAAACTGGTGCTGAAACAGAGGAGAAGAGAGAGATAAATGGGCAACTACTGTGGCTCCAGAAAGCCCTGGTTTTGTCTCTGTTGAAGGGGGTTGTTTTCCCTTCTAATCTCCTGAGAAGTGTTGCTGCCTGTCCCTCTTTTTTTAGTCCGATTATCAGAACTCTATTTAGATTTTTGTTGTTGTCCACTCCTGTTGATTTTTTCCATCTGCAGCTTATATGCCTTCTACCTCTCATTAAAATATTCTTAAAAAATTGAATAATTCTAAATGAGATACCTGTAAATCAATAGACAGCATTTCCATGTCAGTGCACCAGGCTTTCTCTTTAAACAAAAAGATAGTGTTTGTGGTTTGGGGAAATAGAGGAAAAGGGATCATATATTTCTTCACAATAAAAGATAATTAGGTTGTCTTAGTTAAGTTAGGTCATCTCATTAGCTGTGTAAAAGCATATCAGAAAGGTACACATTGCGCTTTTCCTGTCTCTTAATTTCCTTAGATGCTAACAGGAAAAATAATGTGTGGAACAGGACTCTTGTTCTGTTTGGTACTTAATACTCTGAAATTGAGCATGGTTACCAGCACTTTCAGTATGGGAGGTGAGGAGGTAATGAGGCAAATGATTTGTCCTGAATTTGGAGATTGTTGTTTTATGTGTGTGAATTTCCTTAAGGTATTAGAGCATGTTCCAGTTTTGCTATTGTGAAATCGGAGAAACTGACCCTACTACTTCATTAATTTTTGGCAAACTGAGATGCCTTGGGCACGTTTGTGCTGCTTCTATGACATGTGAAGCAGTCTGAGGTAGCTTCTTTAACACCTCAGCTGAAGAGGGCAAAGAGAACGTTAGGCTCCTTCAGTCTTGGCTTTCTATACAGTCTTCTGGGAGAAATATTCACAATGTCTGCATAAGGAACTCATTGTAAACAGCTTGAATACTTCCTATGGATTAAAATGACTAGTGTCACATATCTGTTGAAATGAAGAAGTTAAATTTCTAAGGAACCATGGAGTATCAAGATACTGATTTTTATCCCAGTGATGTTTTTTGACTGTTACTTCCATATGTTGTTGTTTGTACTGTGCTTACAGACTGAAAACTTTCTCTATAATGTACAAAATTTGTAATCTAGGTAGGACTTGCAAGTCCTCAATTCTCTCAAACTGAAGCATAGAACTTAATTCCTGTTCAAGGATACAAGAAACTCTGCATCTCTGTTCCCATTTTTAACTTTTTTTTTTTTTTTATTATTCCACTCAGTGAAAGAGAAAAGAATATTGAGGGCTGGAAAGGGCCTCATCTGGCTATACCTTAAAGATAAATTCTAAAATCTGGTTGCAAAATCTGGTCATTATTTCAGCTGCTGCATTTCTCTCTTTCTTTTTGTCTGCCTGTTCCCCGAAAAGATTGGCTTGAGTATAATAATTCTGAAAGTTATGGGAGGTGGCTCTCTATCCTTTTCAAAGCAAGGCATTTCAAAAAGCAGTGATATAACTATTCCTTGACATTCAAGCTGAGCATGTACCTCCTTGTGTTTTCTTTTTTTTTCATAGAGCCTAAAAGGATCTTCCTGAAGGCTAATTGTACTTCATTGAAAGAACCTTTATTTTGCTACCATACTTATTACCATACTCCCTAATTTTTTATTATTTTTTTCTGTTTGACTCTCTCTCAAAAAAGAAATAATCTGATGGTTGAGTGAGCACAGCCAAAGTGGTGAAACCTTCTCATCCCCACCCCATCCCATCCAAGGTTTACTAGCCAAAGGGATGAATAAGAAAATGTGGATGTTGAATACATTACTTAACCCCTCTTTGCCCTATACTTGAATTTATAAAATAGAGATTAAAATAGAGACTGAAACCACACCAAATGCTGAAGCTTAATGCATGTTGGTAAATCTTTTACTACTGCCAAGTATACTACAGAAATACCGTTAATGTTATCTGAATTATGTCATTCTTTGGTCAAAAATAGAATCAAATATGTTCTTGCTTGTGCTGCAGAATTTATGATTCAGCATATTGATTTCCATCTGTGATGATCTTACAACATGCTAAACTTGGTAGGAATCTGTCAGAGCATTGGTGCAATATTTTATTACTAATCAAAGACAAAAACATTTCTGGTCCAAGAATTACAAAGCATGTTATGTACTTGATATATAGAGTTAAATTTCTCTTCCCATGCCCCAAGTAAATTGCAAATTAACACTAATAAATCACATTGCAGCAGTTGGTAAGAACTGAAAGTATATTAATAATTAAATAGTCCTTTCCAGCTGCCTCTCCCCCCTTCCTTTTTTATGTGATGATTTTCTAGGCTCAAAATCAGCATGTCTCATGCAGGCTACCTATAATATATAGTTGTTTCAAATCAGCTTTACTTACTGAGCTTTTTCTAGTAATGGAGCTCTGTCAGCAAAAAGCATATGCACCAGCAAATGATGAACGATGGACTTGTGTCAAATGGAAGCTTGAAAGGTGCTTCTGTCGTTAGATGGATTAGTCTGAACCAGGAGTTCAAAACTCCTCAAGTGTAATTGTTTCAGAGAAAGGTATCCCTGGATTGATAGGGGATGCTAAGCATTGAGAGTTGGAGGAAGAACTACTTCATCAGATGCAAGTGAGGGTTTACTAATGCACAAGAAGGATAGGCTTTGCTGTTACAATATTGCTGGCTTGATATTTCTGTGAGTTTTCTTTTTTTTTTAATGTGAAATATTTTTTGGATTTTTTTCTTACAAAATTAGCAAGCTTAATTCCATTGTGTGGCTATTTGTAAGAGTAATTTCAAAATAATATTTTATATTTTTCATACACTTTCTAAAAATGTTGGTTCTTGTTTCAGAAGTGATTTTGTTAGCTATGAAACCACTTTAACCTTCTATAGTTATTCTATAGCTACAATTGATTATTAGGGATTACTATTTAAATGCAAAAAATTCTTGTGTGAACTGGCTGCAAATAGTAATTTTATATATATAGTGTTCTAATACTGTAGTTCATTAAATATACCATGCTCTTGTGTTGTTAATATGTCAATCTCATTGGGAAGAAGAAATTTGCAGGGAAAGAAATTTACATTAAGAATTAAACTTTTGAAATATATTTTGGGGTTTTTTTTTGTGTGTATATCGTTTTGGCTGTGCTTTAAATGGGTCTGCCGTAAGAGTGTTCAACAAAAGAATAACTATAAGCAGTGAGGCTTTCACTGCTCCTCAGTCTTTCCGTTGTGCCAGTTTTTCCTTCTTTTCTGCTTCTTTGCAATTGTTAGCCTTCATGTGAACTGAAAGGTACTTCAAAACACTGGAAGAAAATAGTCTGAAAGCTTCATGCGCATTTGCTTCATAGTAAAGAGAAGTGAAGAAGTTGAAGACTTTTTCCACTGACAGGTGTTTGTGTGTCAGAGCAATGAATGCTTTTGATGGCAAACCCACTTGCTTTTCTTCATTGTACTCTTCTTTCTAAATATTAAAAAAAAGGAGACAAATTCTGACAACAAAAAACAAAAATTATCCAAACTGTATAATAGAAAACTTGCTTTATTTATTTATATTTTATAAAAGAAGATATTTAAATTATTTCAATGGCTATTCACTTTCTTTCTGTGTGGGTAAAAAAGACAGCAGTTGAGCAGTGCCTGAGAAAGGTGAAGGTACTTGTGAGTTGTATTCTTCATTATGGTACAAAAATATTGTTATCTGGTGATTAGGTGCAAAACTGTATTGTATTAGAGATTGCAGACCCTCCTTTAAAATAATATATATAGAGTCCAATCTTAGAGAGCATAAAACTATTCTAAATCACCTCTTTTTTTAAAACATTGTTTTCACATTTTTAAATCCCGTTGTGTTAGTTTAATAGCATGGCACATGTCTGTCTTATTTACAGTTTATAATCTGACTAAGGACAATAATTGAAGATTATTTCGCAGGTGCTGTATGTTCTGATCTTTGGTTGTTTTCATATGTTAAGCCGTGCAATGCAATTGGATCATATGGAATTGTATATGCATCAATAACACAGTCAAATCGACCATGTGGAAGAGATTAAAACCAAGAGTTGAGAAAAATATGACTTAGTAAGCCTGTTATTTCAAATGTAAGAAACCCCTCTCCTGTTTAATATGAAAAAAAGTTAACTAAATAAATAAATACCCGGTTTGGTTGTGATTAAGTTAATTTTTTCTTTCCATTAACAGTGAAAGCAATCAGAATGATGGTTAAAAATGGTGCTAAAGTGAAGTCTAAACTTATGTAGAGAAATGTTTGGCAGAAGTGCTGGGCTGTTCATTCTTGCAGGAAATAGAAATAGGTGCCATGTAAATTGTGCTGCAGACTGGAACTGACCCAGTAGTATAAACCAGCCCTTTTCAGGAATACTCCTGATCAAACCACAATGGGCAGAAAAAGCAAATGTGGAGTGTGAAGTAAGCAGAAAGCAGGTTTAATCCAAACTAGTTTTCCTCTTTTACCTCAAAGCATTTTCAATATATATGATCCAGTTTTCACTATCTAGCTTTTGTGGATAACTTTGAAAAATGCTGTCACATTATCTTTGATGGGAAAATGAAGTATTATTTCAGAATTTCTGGAAATCTTCACTTTTCTGTACAATATATCTAGAGGTTTATTTAATAATACCTTTCCTTCCAAAACCTGGTAAAAGTTTTCTGAGGTCAGGCTTTTGTTATGTTTTTATTTGTGTCACTTTAATGTGCAAGAATTCACTAATAGCACTTTTGAAAGGGGTTGCAAAGTAATGTGTCTGCCTTATTACTATTGACTCCTAAAATACCTAGGCTTCTGAAAGTCTCAGCATAAAATACTCACTCAGGCAAGTGAGAAGTGAGCTCCAATGTGGAGTCCCCCAATGGGGAAGGGAACAGGTGTTTCCCAACATGGTCCTGTTGAGTGAGCACAGGGCTGCACTAGCAGGCATATCCCTCCCTGTAGTGCAGGATGCTTATGTGTCAGCCTCAGCTACCCTGCAGACCTGTCACAGGGACCCTGCAAGAGCTTAGAGGCCAAGGTGTGTGCTTCAAATACTGTGTGTGAGAGCTGCAGCTGGGGAAAGGTCAGAATCATTTGACTCTTTAGGGAATGCTCAATCCCCAACAGTTTTGAAGAGTCTGAGAAGACAAATTGGGTGTCAGGGCACCTGAACAGTGGATGAGTTGACTGGTGAGAATGTGCAGACTGGCTCCACAGAACCTCTTGTCATAAGGAAGGTGAATTTTGCATCTTGGCTGAAGCTACTATATTATTGCTGGCCCTCGTGCTTTTCCTTTTTCTTCACCCCAAAAGCTTGAATCAGGTCTCTTCTAGAAATAACACAACCATAGGAAGGTGCAAACAGGATTGTCCTCTGTGTTACATTGCATAATTATATAAAAGTGTAAATTTTAAAAAGAAAGTGTGAGATACTGAGATGATGTGTAAATGTAAATTTTGACCAGCATTCAGCATTGGCATACTTTCTGTATATTTTTAATTGCCACCTATATAGCAGTGATATACATCTCGGACCATAAATTCTGCTTGGAAGCTAAAGTAGCCCAACTACAGGAGTTCTTGGGGGGGTGGGGAGGAAGAGGAAGAGCTGAGTGGCCAAAGTGCTACAGAACCTTAAGGGATTAGTCAAAACCTTTGTCAGTGAGATGAGAGATTTTAGCCTGGACTGTCCTCCTTAGTGCTCCCTTAAAAAAAAAAAAAAAAAAAAAGTAAAGAAGTGTGACCTGTATTTATGAAGTCACACCGCCTTTGTCTCATGTGAAATTGTACTTTGCACTATTTCAAATCTTTTCACAAGTGGATTGTTTTCCACCCTCCCCCATAGCTTCCTCTTGATGTTAAAGCTATAAACCAGTGATATGCCTGAGTAGAGCTAGTCACAGATGCTCTGCCAGCATGTGACTGGTGTGCCTAAGCTTTATCATTCCTGCTAACTGACCCTTTCACTAAAAGTTTAATAGGGGATAAATTCACATGTGAATTCATAATCCCCTCAGTTGTGCCAGAAGGATTCCTTAACAAGCAGGCAACAAAGAGAATCTTATACAGCTAGATTTTTTATTCCTCCTCCTCTTTCTCTTTCCAAATTTATTGGGTAGACTACTTCAAGGATGTGTCTTTAACTGTCATCCCAATATTTGTTTGTGCATAACCTAAACAAAGGCAATATATTCCATGTGGCTTTCTGAGAATCTTTATGCATGGAATTGAAAACATTTTCAAGCTTTTAAGTACAATAGATGGAAATACTATATCCTTCCAAATATTTATTATTTAGTATTTCTTTTTCACTATAACATCAGAATTATACTTTCCTAGCATGTATCTCTTGAAATTTAAATGAAATATTTATTGTGCCATATTAGTTCATGGAGGCTCTTTTGTTATTTCAGAATTCTGTACATCATTTGCTACTCTTACCTAGAGAAGCCTGTAAATGCAGATATTGCAAATATTTTTAGTATAGAACACTTCTAATCAACTTGGTTACTGTTATTTTGATTTCAAAAGAAGAAATTGTTTCTCATAATGTGCTGTTGAAGTGCCTTTAAAGTGATGATATCATCACTTTAATACATTTAAAAGCTTCAGGGTTGCAACATTTATTGAGCAATGCTCATGGAAAAAATATAATGGATGTCTGGAGACTTTCTGCTTTTATAAAAAGGACACTACTTTTTGTGACCTCTGTGAAATAATGTGTAATTTTGTAACACTTGATATTATATTTTTGGCATGGAAAACAAGGAAATATGCATGATCTCTTTACTGTACTTGGTTTTCTGAACCAAAACCTGCTGGTGTGTGCTAGCCTAAATGAAATGTCTTCCAAAGCCCTTATTCAAGAGCCCCAACTTTTCATAATTTAATTGTAAATCCAACCAAGGTTGCATAGATATTTTTCTTCTGGTTAAACCCTGCCTTGCCTATCAGTAGGCAAGTACTTTTAAGGAATATTTTTTGCTGTGAGACCTGTCACATTCTAGAAGTCTCTGTAACTTTAGAACTTGGCATTTCCTCAGTGGAACCAGTAAAATGTGGATTTGTTTTGTTAAATTTTAACAGAAGAAGGATGCAGATGTCTTTGGCAGGAAGAAATCCAGTGTGAGTATACAATCCTAAGGGAAGGGGGGAATGTGTATATGGTGGGGGAGGAAGAGTGTGAGCCAGGTTTGGAGATCAAGAAAGTCAGCTACATGGAGCCTTGGAAGTTAGTAGTGAGGTGTTGCTCACAGTGTCTGGTTCTGACTAGCTGTGGATTTTCTTTTTTGTTTGCTCCTTTTTTTTTTTAAAGAATTTGGGAAATTGTGCACTGAAATATTTTAACTTCTGAAATACAATGGAAGTGTTATCTTTCAAAAACTCAGCAACTGATTTCTCTTTCCTCTCTGCTTGTTCTTCCCCTCACCTGAAGTTAAACTGTTTTAGGGACTGAGGATAAGTAAAGTAGTTTTGTCTCTAGTAATCCTTGGGGTTGCAACATCCTTAATTTGGAAGAAGCTTTTCTGTATTTCATGATGATGGTTCTGAGGTCTGAAAACAAATTCATCAAATTTGGGCAACTGATACTAGAATGTTTTGGCACCTGCCATTAATGTCTTTGAGCATCTGTATGGTTGCAGCATGTGTTATCCAGCCTCACAGAGCTTTAGATTTACACAGGTTGTAGTAGCAGCTAGATACTGGTTGAAGAAGGCTGAGTTGAAAGGGTTGAAAGGTATAACAAAGCAAGATTGTTCTGTGTTATTTGGTTGGTTTTGTGGGTTTTTGTTTGTTTGTTTTGTTTTGATTGTTTGATTGGTTTGGTTTTTTAATTTTATTTTTTATCTCTCTGACTGTTTATTCAGTATTTGGGATCAAATCAGGGATTCTAAACTGGTCTATTCGCTTTGTTGTTTAGGAAAAGTTAACACCAGATAAGAGAGCTGCATGCCCTAAAATACTACATTTTAGTTGACTGAGGAAAACTTGCTTCAGAAAAGCAACCTTGGCAAACCTGGAATTTGGACCTCTTTGTGGATCAGAATTAAGCAGCAAACAAGCCTGCAGTGTCCTGACAGTCACTGAAAAATGCTTAAGTACTTCTGTTGCTGAAACTTAATTTTGTTCCTATACACTTATTGATCTCAAAATACTCAATTTTATGGTTGGTACAGAGATACTAAATGTTGCTGGTTTGGCAGCATTTTTCTTTATATCTAGTGCAGTAAATAGAAGGATACATAAGTATACCTTGCTGTAAAGGTATGATATACATTCTGAGATTTTAAATTATATATGAGCTTTCAGTATAATAGTAATAAAGGCAGTTTGGGTGATCATTTATGAAAGTGATTGTTACAATAGTAGTTTGTACAGTCTTCTTAAATGGTAAGAGTTTCTAATTCTGTGTAAGGCTTCAGTGCAAACTGTACAGCAGTATTTTAAACTGCTTGGACGAGATGATTAAAATCTTCCCCAGAAATTAATACCGCTGTATTTTTCATGGTATCTCAGAAATTCACAGTGATTTGCATTGATGGGTAGGAGAATTATCAGTCCTACAAATACCATTGAAACTGTAGAATTATAAGAAAGTTAAATATTAATTCATTTCCTAAATCAAAGAAGAAAATTTTTCCAGGAATATGTGGAAAAAAATCATCTGTCTTTTCACACTCAAGTAGGATGCTGTAACTGTTTGGGTGTTTAAAGTGGTCTTGGAGTTGTTTGCCCACTCAGACAAGAATGGGTCTGGATTGTCAAATTTTTAAAGCAGTGTTCTAACAATGATAGGCATAGAGGTGTGAATACAGGATTGGTTTGCACTCAAATTTCACTGCATGAACTTGCCAAGTTATGTCACCTACAGTCTCCCCTTTCTGCTGAGTTCCAAGTGAGTACCCTTTTATCATGAGGAAGGGTTGGCACAGTTCTTACTGGCCTGTTGCTGGGTTTGTTTGTTTGTTTGTTTACAACCCACCTGTCGCAACAAGTGTCCCTGGGAATGGTTGGAGGTGACAACCCAGTATCTTGCTGCTCCCCAAGCACTCTGTACCCTGGACATTGGGTGCTGTAATTGTGCATAAACATGTGGATGAGAGTAAAGTGAAAGGGCTTCACCTGGAAGGAAAAGCTTGGGATTCTCCAGGACTAGGAGCTGTGGGATCTGGTTTGAATCTGTAAACACTGTTTGTAGGATGTAGGTGGTAAACTTGCACCACATGTTGTTTCAGCAGGCTCTCCTGCTGCCTTCCTGTGTTCTGCTGGAACTGCTGCTATTCACTTTCCCTTGGGTATACCAGACATAGCTGAGACTGCATCTATATTAATGGTTTTATTTGGAGCAGCAATGCAGTTTTAAAAGCACATCTCCCAAAAGCCCCTGCTTGCTGATCACTGATTTGTTCCACAAAGTGATTTAGGCACCTACAGACTAGACTCTTTTTGGAGACAACTAGACTAAACTGAAAGCTGTATTCTAGGTTTGCACAGAGCGAGCTCTAACCTCCAGTGAAGACATAATGATTGAGACCTTTGAACATCTTCAAACCATGAGAATAGTGGCCTTGATACTCTTACCACACTTTTTGGGGAGAGGATTTAGTGGGAGATGAATAAAGGAAGGAGTAGGTTGACAGATTGCTAAATGTAAAGATAATGATAGCTTTCTGTTTCTGACAGCTAAGTTGTATTTAGACCAGAAATTTTTCTTTGTTACTGTGCTGGGCAGCACATCCCAGATAGTTTTTCAGTAATTGCTACATATGTACATATATAAATATATATTCCCAGCTCTAGTGAGGCCACATCTAGAGTGCTGTGTCCAGTTCTGGGCTCCTCAGTACAAGAAAGCCAAGGAGCTACTGGAGAGGGTCTAGTGGAGGTCACTAAGATGATTAGGGGTCAGGAGCCTCTCTTTTAAGAGAAGAGAGAGGGGAGCTGGACCTGTTTAGTCAAGAGAAGAAAATATCTCAAATGTGGGTGTCAGGAGGATGATGCCAGACTCTTTTCAGTGGTGTCTAGCAACAAGATGGAGAATAATGGCCATAAAGTAAAACACAAGAAGTTCCACCTCAACACGAGGAAGAACTTCTTTACATTGAGGGTGGCAGAGCACTGGAACAGGCTGCCCAGGGAGGCAGTAGTGCCTCCTATGCCAGAGGATCTTGAGACTTTTTTTAACTAGCAGTCACTTCATCTGTACTGAATTCATCCAGCTTTGAAAAGCAACAAACGAATTTAAAATTCTAAACAACCAGCTAGAAAAGAAACCAAATTAATTTAACTTCATCTTCTCAAGCTTTCTCCTTCAATGATGAAATTGATTGCAGTTTTTACAAAACTACAAGAACATTCTTTCAAAATGTAAATATCTGTGTCATTGCCATCTGTGTGGATTAGGGTGTGTTAAAACTCTTCTTTTGCACTATGTCACAAGCTTTTTATAGGCCCTGTGTTTCTCTGGGTGTATGGCACATTGCCAAAGGCTAACTATATTGCTAGTGAAATATTCTTTTACAGAACTTCTGTGGAAATCACACTTCCAGTCTTTTATTCCAGCTAGTTTTTTTTCATTTGGCCTCCTTTTTTATGCTTTCAGTGTAGGTAGTTCATACTATCTACCCAACAAAACAACAAAAATGTAATCTAATACCCTAATTCTGATAAATGGGTAATAGCACTCATGGTATACTTTTCATTTATGAAGACACAAAGCCTTCTGAAGAATTCTGTTTCATGTTATTAATACTGAACTTAATGTGGTATATAAAGAATTTTTAACATAAATTAAGTACTTATAGATTAATTTTTGCCTTTTTTTTCCTTCCTTGCTTCTATATAAACTTTTTGCAATAGCAGTATATTAGAGGTAGCTTTGTAGTTTAAAGAATCTTTTTTACCATGTTGTCAGTACTGGTCTAAAACCACTTCCCAAATCATGCTTTGGTATTCTACAGTAATATAATTTGTTCTGATATTTAAACTAAGAATAAACTTTTTTTAAACTATTCTGGTCTAGGTCTGTAAATTAATTTGCAAGGGACATGAAGGGACAATGAAGTGACCGTGGTATAGAGTTAAATCATGAAATGTTTGATGTGTATTTTTTGAGATAGCTACTGGTGTGCTAGTCTTCAGGAAAAATATAAGCAAATGAAAGTTATGAAGGTAGCTTTATTGGCTGACCTGGATGGAAACATAGCAGAAGTCTTCTTGCTACTCTTGGAGATTCTGCTTGTTTATTGTGACTGGTAGTAATGCCACCAGCTATTTGTTGTGAATTTCTATTCTTTATTGAATTTTTCTATGTCTGTGATAGTGAAGCAACTAGGAAGGGTTTATGCTGAGAAGATAGATTCACTGTGCTGTGGCAAGTGTCTAACTTGGTTTTGTTCAATGTTATATTACAAATTTTCTGATACCATTGTGGTCATCTGTAATTGTATGGGTATCTGGTATGCATTACTTTGAGCCATTTTAATGAAATATTACAGTTATTAACTATGACTACTGGTTTATAGTGGCTGTAATCCTTGAATGTTGTCTGTTATTGTAGTTTAGGACCACTTTGTTAGAGCATTAGCCACCTTCTGGTTTGCATCAAGGTGGTTGTCTAATGGATCATTAGCTGCTAGTGAGGCTGGGGTCCTTGGGGATTTGCTGGGTACAGCAGTTGTGGTATGAGAAGTAAAGCTCATAGAGTAAGCAATCTGAATATAGTGAACCCTGTTGCAGTGTGAAATGAAATTACTCTGTCCTCATGATATCTTGGTTGTTGCTGTAACACTTTGTTACCACCAGTGCAGTGTGTTTTACGTGCTGTGAGTGGGCAGGTGTTGATAAAGTGGATACTCCTGAAGCAAACGTGACTGTTCTCTGTTTAGGATACTGATCTTGATACTGCTTTTTGGTAGCTATTCATCTACTTCTGGAGAATATTGTTCTTATTGTCCTCACTAACTTTGAAGACAACACAGTAACAGTTATAGGTGGGGTATACATGTTTTTGTCCCCCACCTTTTTCTGCTGTGGACACTTTCCCCCAACTTGCCTCCAAATAAGTGCATAGAAGTAGCACAATCTGGAGAGCAGCTGACGAAACAAAATACTGGGGAAAGAGATTTCATGTCTGTGTGTGTTTTTTGGTAATCTGCACTTTTCTGAGGCCTCCTTCCTGTATTCCTGACCTTCTAATAGTATGCTTAGCATTTCAATTTCCCTTTGCTGGAGATGCTTCTGTGGTTCAATCAGTCCCAAGTCTTGCTTCTCAGCCTCACAGGGGATAGTTGGAGCAACAAAGAGATTACTTGTTAGGCTTCTAATTAAGAATGTCCTTTCTGGTCAATTAGGACTTCCACTTGGGCTATTCAGAGGTTGGTGAGAGGTGATGCCAGATGTCTGAGAAGTGTTCAGGTCTTCAGAGATAGCTAAATATTTAATCTTCTTCCTCTTCAGTCTTGTTTATGTAATTGTGTGTGTTTTGTGTGTTTTGCCAGATGACAGTTCTAGGTGTCTTTACCTGAATTTTAAAATTCAGCTGAGAGACTTCTACTGTGGCTCTGACCTTACTGAAATTCTTGTGTCAGCCAATACATAGTAAATGTCACAGTTAAGGATAAGAGTGAGTTTTACTACAAATTGCTGCTATGGTTTATCAAGTATGAAGTCAGCACTTTTCCTTAAGTTAGGATTTCATTTAGCTTTCTTTTAATTAAAAAAGAACAAGTACTGAAAAACACTGCTTCAGTCCCTCAAAATATATACATGGACTATGAAATAGTAATTATGGAGTTGAATTGTACTTGATATGGGATCAAAATATTAAAGCTTTAGTGCTCAAGCAACAAAGATTTATCTGGATTTGGCAAATAGTAAACCTCCCAACACCTTTCTCAGAGATAGCAGTACTCCTTTAAGCAATGTGCATGATGAGATATAAATCAGTATAGCAGGCTAGAGTTGCTATTGGATTAATCTGTTTAAAATTGAGATGGGTATGTGCATGTTGGTTTTGACTGACATAAGAAAGCATATAAACAGTTTATTTTCAGGAAATATTCTGGCTCAATTATTTGACTGGTTCTTTTGGTTAGACAGGCCATTAGCTTGTTTGTAATTTAAAATTGACATATTTATTCTAAATAAAATAGGAGGATAATGCAAATGCCAATACATTTTGGGGGGAAAGGAAGACAAAAAGAAGATAAGGAAACAGGAACTAAAATAATATCTAGAAATGCCAGCTTTTTTTTGGAGATGGGGGATTGGAGAAAAGGGAAGTTGCGTTTAATTATCTGTAACTGCCTGCTCGAATGTTCCTGAGCACAATGAAGTATGGTCCTGAACAAATGACACAGTTCTCAATTGCACCCTGTTGATGCACAATTTTAATTGTGTCAGGATTTAGTTACCAGACTGACACACACAGCTGTGCTTTAAAAATTCAGGATTTATATATCTTTCATTATCTGTTATAACTGATTTGTGGTTATATTTTGTCACTCTTAGATTTTCCTAATCTGTAAAATAATTCAGTGTAAAAAATGTTAATGTTAATATGTGTGTTCAATAACTACAAAATTGATAAAAAAGCACATTGCTCCTTCACTTCAAAGAGTTCGTTTGACCCTTCTGACTCAAGCCCTTGGCTCTAAGAAGCAGCAAATTAAGCTGTTGTTGTTTTGCTTTTTTTCCCCCCCACCCTCCATTAGCAATCATTCTGTTGCACACAGTACGTGATAAATCAACCGCTGGAGCTTTAGAGTTGCCATAACATGACATTACCTATCAGCTCGTCAAGTCTGTGTTGACTCTGCGCCTTTTAGGCTGTATATTTCTTCAAAGTCTAGAGCCAGTTACTTAGTCAGCTCTAACTAATTTCAGAGTGGAAGGGAAACTTTACTGGAGTGCTGTTTGGGATCTGCTTTTTAATCCTGGTCTGTTTAATGTTTGCCTCCTGACATTCTAGGCCAGACATCATTTTAATGGTATGTGTGGTGATAAAGCCAATAAACTGTCAAGATGATTGATAATCTAAGCATTATAGCAATATGACTTTCCTGTTCTCCTCTGTGCTTTAGATGATGGTTTCCAAATTGAATTCTTACAGTGTGCTGTATGCTTGTTGGAGAGTCTCTGAACAAACAGTTCGAAGGAGCTAGCACTTGCTAATGCAGGCTTTTAGATTTAAATTTCTGTTATTATTGGAAGGACTTTTAATTTGGGAAATGTTAAGTGGGAATTCTAATATTGGAATAGGCTTGGTCTCTAAATTTTTGAAATTCTATTATTTTTATGGCCACCTGGGATGAGTCTCAAAATTTCATGTGGCAGATTTCTTTATCTGTACTGCCTTTCAACTAGAGATAACAAAGAGCAGTGCAGTGTGTGCGTGGCTTCTGTGTTCCCTTAAGCAAATTCAGCGGCCGTTTTTCATCATCTTAATGGAAAGTCATTGATCAGACTTGCTCACTTTTTATTTTGGGGAGCTTGGAGGCAATTGATTTGGATTATTTTTGCATGATGCCTAAAATTAATGGTTTTCATCTTGTACTTTTGTGCTGGCCCCTGGACAGTGACAGGACCAGGACAAAAGAATGATGGATATTTGTGTTTTGGAGCTGCTCTGTGTGAGCCTTTTTTTGTTTAAGTTTGCCAGTACATCAGTTTCCTGTTTGTATCCATTTCTTTTTCTTTAAACCGAAAGTTAGCACTCGTGCACTGGATGAAGAAATGTTACACAGGTAATCCTCATTAATGTGCATCAGTTCATAAATTCTGCATACTTTTGGTGATCCCTTGTGGACTGAGTTCAAAGCCAATTGATATTTTTACTTAAGTTGTGTAAATTTTTTTTTGACCCCGGTGTACTATCTGGCTGTTACAGCCAGACCCCAGATTCTGGGAGTTTGAGTACAAATATTTCTTGAGTGATATTTAGAGTTTGGGCCAATAAGTACTGTTTCCTTTCCTGGGTTTGCTGTAAACATTTCCCCATGGAAATTAACTGTGTTATGTAGGTGAATGTGAAGTTCTGCTGCATTAGAAAAAAAACCCCTTTATTCAGTAGGTTTTCACTTCATGGTCAGCCTGGGCTGACCATGGGCTTCTGTTTAACCTGTTTTTGTTGAGAACAACCAAACTGAAAAGTCATGTGTGAATTGATGTGCCCTCAGGAGTGATGTACCCACTGCTCCCCACATGTGCAGGAGGATGTCTCCCTGAGTTCTTGGCTGCTGGGGATAGAACCCTGTTACTCTTCAATTCCAGAGGAACAGCTGGCAAACTGTTTCTCTAGGCACGGGGCACTAGGAGATCCCAGTACTCCTTTGAAATCTGTTGACCCAATTGGAAAATCAGTGGGTTACCCAGACTGGTGAAAGGCTTTTTGTATCAATAGGAACTAGATTAGAGATGGTAGCTTGAGAACTTTGTTAATTCTACAGTTGATGCATATTTTAGAGCAGTCAGAGCTGAGAAAAGAATCTGTTCCTGTTTATACCTCTAGGATAGCTCTCCAAAAGGAGTCTTTTGCTTTCAGCTTTGTCTTTGTTCCTTCATCTTCTCTCCTCTTCCTACAGTTGACCCATCTTTTTTCCACTGACAGTCAGCCAGTTAAAGTTGTGCTTCTTTATGTTGCCAGGATGATCTAGTGTGTTACTGTGTTTGCAAGATTGCACAAAAGCAGTCTGTTGAATAAAGGGGATAGACCAGAAATGACTTTGGGAGGTATTCCAGAGAATGGATTGGTAAGGCACTTGGGGGTTTATTGCATTCTCTTGTGAGTTAGAGGAAGGAAACTTCCATATTTAATCCAAACCTAAAACCAGCCCTGCTGTACAGTGAATCTTTCAGCTGGGCTTTGCCCAGTCTTCAGGAGAAAGTTGTCTATTTAGGTTTTAGGGATCTTTCTCTCTAAGGTGTCTTGTTCTGCTTGTCTACTTTTTGGAGTGCTTGCTTTTTACTCAAGGAAGAACTGGAATATCTCAGTAGTGTTTGTTGGTACTGAACCCCTTCATTTTGGTGGGAACTGCCAGGTTAAACCAGAATGAATAGAAGGTTCTAGTAAAATTCAGGCAGTTGGAGAATGGGTGTTGGCAGATCTGATGGCCAGATTAGATTGATTGTGTACTCCTTGAAATTGTGTTTCTTAGAATTTCTAGTCTAGGGTCAAATTCTAGTTGTGTCACTCACCTGAAAAAAATGAAGGTAAACTGGTCATTTTTTCTTTACAACTTAGAGATGCCCCAATGCAACATTGCACCGGTTCTCATCCACAAGCATTAAAGGCTAAAGTTAAATTTACTTCTGAAAAATTAGAGCTTGTATTTTGCAAAAAAAAAAAAAAAGGTGAACAGTGAACCAAGCATACATGCACTATTACACTGTGCTATTACAATTTTTTGTCAGCTTTTTAAAGAGACCCTTAAAGTCAATTTATTCACAGTTCTTGCTGAAAGAAAGAAAAAAGTTTCAGACTCAACTTCTATACTCTTGCTTGTGTGATTATCTGTGGTATTTTCTTTTTTTTCCTTTTTTTTGGTAGCAGTGATTGCTAAAAAAAAAAAAAAAGTTTAATAATGACTTGTCTACTGAAACAAGTGGAAAGTGTGTTCCAGAACACATTTGATTGTTTGAATAGATTTCTCTTCTCCGCAGATGTTCCTGGAGTAGATTGGCCTTTTTTTTTTTTTTTTTATTCCCTCCCAAGGGAAGAGTGGTGGAGGCCAACTGTATAGTGGAGTGATAGAAGCAAACCATGAATTTATAATGTGAGCAAAGGATCTTAGACATGCAGGGAAGGAGGCATCTAGTTAATTGGTTCTCTCCACCTCCTCTGTCCTGTAGCGTCTGAGGTGGTGTACACAGCTTCCTGGTGCATATAAAAAAAGCTGGCTTTTAACTTTCCTGGCATATGATGTGTTGGTGAGAGTGAAAAATGTTTGCAGTAACATTATTTGCTATTGTACACCTGTTGTTTCTGTCATATGTGATTGGGAGACATTACCTTTTTGGTTATTTAGTAGCTTTGAAATCTGTAGTTCTTTGGCCAAATATGTCTGCTATAATCAAATGATTACTAGGTTCACTTAAAGGGATGAATTTGTACTGTAGCTGATTTTGTGTTTTATGTAATTTGAAAAAAGCAAAGCATACCTTGAGATCTTTTTTTTTGTAACTGGACATTATTTTATACGAAAGTGAAAAAAATGCAACTTTTTTTTCTCCCTAACCATATTCTTACTTGTCTTAACTGTCTATAAAACAATGTAGGCAGTCACTTTATAACTGTTCTAGTGTTGAGCTGTGTAGGTAATGATGACTGTGCAGAATTGAGCATTGCTTGTGTATTCATTGCTAATAGCTCCCCCTCGTTGAGTCAATTTGTACTGTGGGGTTTTTTTTCCCTTCAGATGAAAGGGATATGGTTTTTTGTAGATGTTACTTCGTCCATTTTGCCCCAGGATAAACATTTAGTAATTTATAAATAAAATACACATAAAAATAGGAAAAATCAAATGGTAGATTTTTCACAACAAAGACACTAGTAATTTCAATACTGTGAGGTGAACTTGAAATAGTTCTATCTATGGACTTATCAACTGTTGAATTTTAGAACTAGGAAAATTAGTGAATTCCTATAACGTGTGTAGAAGAGGAGTCCTGGCTTGAGTCTCTGATCTATAAGAAAAATGAGCAAGAAGTATCTTGTTTTCTGAGCTTTTGATTACATCTCCAAGTGATACTACTCAGCCAGCAAATTAACATGTGCTTTATGTGATGTGTAGCTCAAGTGTGGCTCCAATAGCTGTGTGGATGTGAGAACTTGCAGAAAACGGGTTGTGGTATTTTTAAAATTTATTTTAATTCTTTATTTTTCACAGCTGTTAAACAGAAACTGACAATGTTCACAGTAAGAAACCCCCACAAAATCCCCAGAGACAATATTATACCAAAGAAAATTTTTATCTATTCTATTGGGAGGTATTTGGAAAGAATTTTCTTTTTTTTCCCCACCTCTATTCCGAGTGGAGATGAAACTGAGTGAGCTCACTAAGGTCTTACTGACTATCCAGAATAGCAAATATGAAAAGTAGAAATTTTTACAAGACCTTTCTAATTCTGTGTTTGATGTCTCATTAGATTTTAATGCTATAATTTAGTCTATTTGTTATCTCCTGATTGTTTTAAAGTGATAGATCCCTACTTAAATGTAGGCATTTTTTTTCTTAGATTCCTTTTTTCTTTTTCTTCTGTGGATATTGTTTTATTGTTAGGTATTCTATTTTCCTTAGAAAATAGAGTGGTTTGCTTTTTTTGTGAGCTCTGGGTTGTCTATAGTTCAGAAACATTGAGAAGCTGACTACATCGTGTTTCTGTAATATTTTCTGAACAGTAACTTGTTTTCAGAGTGTTTGCATATTTTAAAGCTGTTAAAGAGCTGCAAAATAACAGGAAGTTATGCAAATTGTTTTTAAATGGTGAAGGATAAACTAACAAAGGGTGATAGAGTGGGATGGCAAGTCTTGAATCATATCCTCAGTTGAACGTCACATTAGTGATTAGCTGAATAAATAGTCTAGTGAAAAGAGGAAAAATGTTTAGTTCATCTTATCTTTTAAAATAAAACTTACAAACTAGTGACCATTGATCAGAATGGGTACAAATAGTTGTAGAAAGAGTACCTAAAGTGTGGTAAATCGTTGATCAAATCCATTTAGTGAGAAGGAGATATTGTGTGATAGTTGTTTGATGGAGTCCAGTTCTGGGCCCAGGGAAGGCTCAGGTCCTGCATTGTCCTGTGCAGTCCTGTTCTGGAGGCCAATGGTGTTCAAGTTTGTGTGATCTGTCCATGGTAGCTCTGCTCTACTCTCTGCCCTTGCCTGTCCCAGTCTTATTTCTTCCAGGCCAAAAGACATGCTTCAGTTACCTAGAGGGGTGCACAGTTTAATTTGTGAAGGCGATAAAGCAGAAAAACTTGTCTCATCTAGAGGAAATTCCAGAGGAAAGAGTTTGGAAAACACTCTCTACTCCCCTTTTCAAGTCACCTAGTCCATTTTTAGATGTGGCCAGTAATAGGACTGTGAGCTTGTTACTTGGAAAATGAATGACTGCTTTGTGGCTGTATATTCCTGCTGTAATTTTTCCATGCTCTTTAACAACAGCCATTTGAGTATTGATCTGCTAGTGCCTAATAGCTTAGAAACACTGTGAATGCGATATGAGGATTAGAAAACTATACCCTTAAACCCAAAAGCATTGAATATATGTGTATATTCTTCTCCTTGTGATTTTCTGATTGAAATTTATGGTACTGGTCATGTGAGTAATATTATAGGATGGTGACTCTGAGTGCTTTTTATATGTCTGGAAAAGCATGTGGGGTGCAGGAACATGATTAAGTGAACTATATTAAATTGCTTACTTTGCAAAGTTGTTCCCCAATTATTAAGTTAGACTATTTAGACTGTTTAAACATAGAGGAAAACTGGATAGGGTTCAAAGTACACAAAAATGCTTTGTTTTGCTTAGCTGATCAATGGAAAAGAACAAGTCAGTGTGGTTTTGTTTTACATTAAAAAAAAAAAAAGGCCATACCATAAATTGTTAGGCATGGGGGTTTTTTTGTGTCAGTCAAAATAATTTTTCAACAGAGCATGAAAATGGAAGTCTGGGAATCTGAATGGTTCTGCTTTAGAATCACACTGAAAGTTTTTTATTTTATGTAAATAGAGATTGATGGAACATTTTACACAGAGTGCAGTTTTTTGACAAAAAGTATTGATGGTTGCTTTCAGTAAGTGTTACTGGAGATGACAGAACATTGCATTTTAAGATGAATTACAGTAGAAACTCCCTCTTTGGGAATGTCATATATTTTATTTCATCTGTTGTTTTGAGAAAGAATGACTAAAGTCATAAATACCACAGACTGATCTCTCTTTCCTTAACATTGTATAGATCTTGCATTAGTTTGCTGTGCTTAGGAGAAATATATTAAAAATAATTAGGTAGCTGCATGTTTTTTTGCTAAGGTCTACTTACTGTACTTTGTGGGTTTTAAAGTGTCAACTTGTTTTGATCTAATCCTAAAGGAATGGCTCTTTTGATTTTTATATTGACTTATTTTTAAACCGTCAGAAAAACGAAATGCTTTGTCTGATGCATTTGGAGGCAAGTTAAATTTAGAGGTCTGGTTTGAGTGACATGAGACTTTTTTTCAAAGGCAAGTTGATCAACTTTACAGCACCCAAATGCTAAATTTTCAACTAACACTTGCAAGAGCAGTTACACTGTCTATAAACAAAAGAGAGGTTTTCAAAATGGTTTGTCCTGCTACTGTGCATAGTTTTGCTGAAATATCTCTTGAAGTGATAACAGAAAGGCAGACATCTGGGACTGTTGGATTCCTAGAATTGAAAATGCAAGTGAGATTTGGATACTGAGGTGGGATGATTTAGATCAACGGGAATTGTAATCCGTGCTTAGTAGAAGATGGATTCTGTTATAAATGTACATTTGCATTTTGTATTTTAAATGTTTTTAAATTGTCCTGTTGTTAAAATAGTTGTAGCCCAAGAAAGAGATCTAGTCTCTGCAGTATTTATGCTTGTTACTTTCAAATTCTGTGGAATTCACCCTCCCACACCCCTGTCATCCCTTAAAAAGACAGAAGGGAGGTTTGAGAAAACATCATGCAGTTGAGAGTGCAAGTAATAAGGAAATTTCGAGGGAGGACACAATGTGAACTTGGACTCCTCTGCAGGTTTCATGGCTGATAATGACAGTTTGAAAAGGAAGACCAGATGTCTTCTTGGAAGAGTGTAGTTTTAACATAGATCAGCTTCTGGGTGTATTTTTCAAGCCTTTTAAAGAATGTTCTCTTTTCTGAATAATAAAAGAGTGATAGTGACATTTTAATGATGAATCTATGTGTAAAAGGGAACACAGCCAAAAGGGTATTGTCACCCTAAAAATAAAAGCTTGTGTAAAGAAGGGTTGTGCTTTAGAAAAGAGCATGGAGAAAGTGACAAATCAAATATCAACAATAAAACTGAGTTTCTTCTAGATTGCCTCCGTTTCCATGTTAGCATTCTAATACCACCTCTCACTGCTTACTGAAAATCAGCTATTTCTTGCCTGCAACTAGGTAATCTACTGAGAAGAGGGCTGGATTTTTCTTTATTACTTTTAAGCTCTTGAAAATGATTCCTTGAAAAAGAAAGTTATTTTGGTTTATCATTCTTTCCACATTGAATATTTCTTATTGCTGCTTTGATGGAAAAACAGTACTAATTTTTTTCTTTAAATATATTCATTTTTCCTGTTCTTACAATATAATATTGCCCAAAATTATTTTGAAACCTAGATAGATATTGATCTATTTCATATATTGATTCTTTTCTTTCACCACTTAATGGCTTCTTTTAGCAATATGATGATATCTTGGCTTGGATCCATACTCTTAGTTGAACTGAGGAACATGTCATTGAACCCTGGCTTTTCAGTTGTTTAACAGACTAAGCCCACCACTTCTCCAAAATTCCCCATGTAGAGTTCCATATTTGAATGGTGAAAACCAGTCAGGTAATGATTAGATACCACTGCATAGGCATCTTCTTAACTATTGAGTGAGCTGATTAAGTACACAGAAGGTTTATTGTGGAATTTGTCTTTTAAAATGGACTGAAACTTGTCAGTTAATGTCTTGCAGTATTCAATAGCTTATCTTCTTGTTTAGTTTATAGATCTTCAATTGACTTCTCAATGGCCTCATTTTCCCTGTGTGTTGCTGACCTGAGTTGGACTATGTGGAAACTTCTCCCAGGCTGCTTAACTCAAGGATTGTCATTGCTTCCGCTGCATCAGTGTCCAGCAGCTGGGCCTGAAACAAGTCTTTTTTCCACAGGTAGAGCAATGGTTTCCCAGCTTTCTGCAAGGAAACATCCTAGCAGATTGGAGCAGGCTGTTGTTTTGTAGTAGATGGCTGTATGACAGGCAATGTTGTGAAATCAATCAAGCCTTTTTTAAAAAAATGTCAATTTATTAATGTCTGGATAGTCAACCTTAGTTGGAGGAAAGGAATTATTAATCAGCTGCTGTACTGAGAATGATCCTCTACTGGTGTCAGGCTTGAGGAAAATGTAACAACTTTGTGGAAGAAAAAGGCTTTTCCCTATTCTGTAAGTGTCCTAAAAAATCCAAGTGTATTAGAGTCAACTCCAGGACAAGATTTAAACAGACGTTTCAAGGGGACCTTAACCCATGAAATCATCCTATCCTGCAGCCAAAACCCCACCTTCTAACTCCTGAATAAATAGATTCTCATGACAGAATAATTCATCTCCAGTCATGAAAGCATCGGCTTTTAACGACAGCTGTAGAGACCCTGTGCTTGTTAGGGCCAGATCAGCAGCCCAGATGCTTTGGATGTAAACTCATGAAGGGAAGATTAATTTATCTGTCATCCTATGCTTTGACAGTTGTTGTAAATCTGATTTAGCTCTGAGCAGAAATAGTGGGACCTTTGAATTTATAAGGGTGGTACTAAGAAAACCTAACCTAGGCTCTCTGAACCTTCAAGAAACAAAATGTACTTAGTGAGATCTTAAGTAATCTTCAGGCATTTAAAAAAAAAAAAGTGATGGGGGTGGGGTAGGCAAGGGTCACTTTCCACTGGTAACATCTGTGTGGGTGCAGTAATGTAGTAGTCCACTGGAACTCTCCAGTGAATAGAAGCAGAAGCAAGACTGAGTTATTGATCAGTGGTAGCAGACAACTCCATAAACCAAGTGTATGTGCTTTTTTAAAAAATATGTTGGCCCTGGTTTTAGAGTTTTTCCTTTTCTGACATTTTGAACTTTATAAAAGTGATCTTTTTTCCTTTTTGAAAATTAATAAGGCTGTCAGACTAATTTATTATGGAATGACACTGTGCAGATATTAAACATCTATAGTAGTACATTTGTAAAGTCTAAATGAACACCCTAATAGTCATGATCTCACTGGAGATGGGCTGTTGTCTTATGATAGCAACATTTGTCAGTGGAAACAGAACAGGTGGCTAAAGCTAGGAAAAGTTCTTTTTGTTAGAGCTGCTCTGCTACTATCTTGTGCACCGTGGGAACTGGGCAATACTGTGTGTCTTCCCTTCTTTCTTATTCTATATCTCCAAATTAAACATAGTGTAATAGCTGCGGAAATTTCATTTTCACTTTCATATAAAAGAATTGAAAAAACTTTTAAAATTTGAGCTCCCTAGGTGGGATGGTGGGGGTTCTTTTGGAGTTAGTATAAGGGCATCTACAAGTACTGTGGTATCTGCTGTGACTGTTCAGTGGGAAGAAGGCTTTAATCTTTATGGAAATGAGTTACAATTGATTTATGCTGAATTCAGACTATATCAGACTTCTGAGAACCTACTTGTAGCATGTTACTTTCTATATAGCTCAGATCTCTAAATGCCTATCATTACTCTGCAGGACTGGATCGCAGTGAAGTACATGATTTCCTTCCGCCAGTAAGTCAGAAACTGTGCCTTTCCTTGGTGGTGAGGAGGTGACCTGTGTGTTAACTGCTTCTCTGTTGGGCTAGAAGTGAACCACAATGAAAAATCACTCTTCTTCCTTGAAAGGATAGAATACTAATGAGCTCCTTTCCAACTTCTTTATTTCCAGCCTGCATCACCTGCTGGTTCGGGACCTCATAGCTGATTTTCTAAAGCTAATGGCGAGCCAGGGATGTCACCCTGTTGTAAACTTTCAGCAAAAGTTGTTCTGTTGTTACTCCCTGCAAATTGTTGGGGTGTTAGCTCAGCCCAGAACTGCCATAAAGGAATTGGTTCCCTGTGTCAGTGTGGCCTTTTCCTTTTGGATGCATGTACAGCATCCACTTCGGTGGAGGATCAACCAAGTTGCTGTTCCCACTTTGCAAGTAGTTCAAGAAGGAACTAATCTGAATTTTAATGAAATAAAGAGGTGTGAATTTCCACACTGTTGATTTACTTACTGAATGAGTGAGTACACAAAGAAGTATAAAAATAGTATGTGTCTCTAGGTTTTAAAACTCTTAAAAAAAAAAAAAGGAAGGGAGAATTGCCCTGCTGGCTTCTCTAGAAAGACAATATATAAATTGAAATTATTTAAAAAAACAGACCCCCAGTTTTTCAGGTGTGAAAGTCAGAGTAGTTGTTGAAATATTAAACCGTAAGTAGATATATGACAAATTACTTACTTGCACTCTATGGATTCTGAATGGCTTAATCCTAGTTCACTAGGATTTTTTAAGAAAGTCTTGATTTTTTTTTCCCCCCAGTGATAATGAAGTAGTAGCTTAGTTAGACTTCTGTAATTTCAATTTGGTTTAGAGTACAAATATGGGGTTTTTAAGGTTTTATTACAACTACAGAAATAAAGATAAGGGCAATCGAAGATGGCATTATGTAACTGATGTTAGAGTCTGAGACCAAAATCTTAAGGTAACTTTATTTTGAGCTCTTCAGCTTGATTCATGAAAGAACTGATTTTTATTTCAGGTGTAGTCTGAGATAGACTTGTAGAAATAAAAATGGCACCATTTCAAAGTACCCTGAAATAATCTCTGGGAGTGTAAAATTGTCACTGTTGCAGCAGGACATTGTTTTGACAGTGCTTTGTACAACTCAGAACAAAAAAAAAAAAATCTTTTCTGCAAAGAGTTTACAATCTAAGCAATAATTCTGTAAATATTTACCAGTTTCCTAATCACATGAAGCTTTAAAATCCTTCAGTGATACTGTGTTAAGGTCAGAGAAAAAAGTAGCAGTTTGTTCCTGACAGTACCTCTGAATACTTTTTTTTTGTCTCTTGATTAGAAGCAGAAAACTATATTGTGTTTAATTCTTATACTGGCCTGTCATGAAAATAATAACGAAAGGTGTCCTAAACTGAATCTTCTTCTTTATTACTATTTTTTTGCTCACTTCTTTTTGGTGATAATTTTGATATAGAAATATAGGAGTGTTACCATTGGAGTCAGTTGTGCCAACTGCTATCTGAGTATATGGTTTATTTAGAAATGTAGTAGTAGTGAATTATTACTTAGTGGCCTGTAGTAATTAACAGACTTGCTCTTATTTAGTGCAGTCATCTTCTCTGAAACATTCTCCAGGTGTCCAATGTGGTGCAAGTAATGAAATTTGCTAAATTTTGCATAGCTATGTGCTAGCTCATGAAATGTCTAGATTGAAACTTTATTATTTGTACATATGTAGTAATTGCAGAAATTGAAAGATTGGTATTATGTAAACTTGCCCCTGAAGTGTTCCTGTTGTGTAAAGTAGAAGGCCAGGTTTTGCCACTTGGCTCAGGCAGGACATCGTTCATGATTGTGGTGTAGTGAGATCTGGGTATTTGAGGAAGGAGAATCACTTGTGATGTGATCATGAATACTGATAGTGTTTTCAAATAAGCAAAAAGAAGACATTTTTGTATTTTATATTCTCTTCCTGTTGTAGCTGATATCAACTATACAGCTGAGATGGAGAGTCTGAGCGGGCTGTGTGTACAGACTTTAGTCCTGGTTGGTGTGTGATAGTGCAGTGAACATATCTTTGCAATTACCCTAATTTATACTAGTCAATTGAATGAATTTTTGTGAAATATGGGATCTCACTCGGGTCTTCCCTAATTCTAATGCTTAAAGAATCTAAATTATCTCTAGGCAATCCTCTGGTTTCTCTCTTGGTGATTGTTTTTTTAGCTGTAAAGCAGTGTCTGAAGTGTATCTCAGATATCTCATTTTAATGGCAATAAGCAGAGCAAAGGCATTTTGTAAATAGCTCATGTGGATGGTCTGGGGACACAGAACCCATCAGTAGCAGATGTTAAAATTGCTGAGTGCTGCTACAGAAACCTGTTACATTTCTGAACCTGAAGGCATTGCATGAATTGACTGGATGAAGGATGGAACTGGTCTAAGAATTAGATTCTAGAAAATATTTGGCTTTAATTTTTGTAACAATGGAGCTTTCCTTGTCCCTGTACAAACTGCATAAAAGAAATTTTCCTCCTATATAATTTAAGCTATTTCGATCAGGAGAAAATTTAAAGAAACGAAACCAAACCCAAAACTCAACTTTGCACGATATTTGTAAATCTGCCTCACCCCCCACTCCCATTCCCTTTTAAAGGCACAGTAGGGAGCCATGGGAAATGTATTTTCATCTAAGGTTGTAGGAGGAATACATATTGTTTCTTTAAGGCATCAGGTATTGAGAAATGGCAGGGTGAAAAGTTTGACCTGAACTGCCAGATCTGATCTGCAAGGGGGTAATTGAGTTGCCATGTTTTTTTTCTCCTCAGTTTAAATCAAGTTTTGCTATAGCCCATTTAAGTGTCAGACTAGTAGCAAAACTTGACAACTTCAGGGTGCAAGCTTGCTTTTGATCGGGATTTACATGCAAATCATTTTTGCCTTGAACTGTCAACTCCTGTTTTGACACTGTGAGGGGAGATGCCCACATTTCATGCAGTTTTTACTTCTCAAGCCATGGGGATGATGGTCAATACTATTAGTTGGCCTGTGGAAGGAAATTATACTCATAATATGGTGGTTAAACTTTTTATATCTATGTATTTTTTCTACTCCCTTTCCTGTCAGTCATCTGTTGCAGCTGGGCTTCTAATCTCCTTTTTGCCTAGAAGAAAATCTAACAATAATCCTGAGTTTGATGTCAGAGAGAAACTAGAGAATTGGGGTAGAGGGTCACCAGTGTACTGGGGAATGGGTTTAAGCTCCAAAACAACACAAAGGATGCTGACAGTCCACATTTTCCTGGGCTTTAAACAAGGTCTTTGGTAAGTTTAAAGAATCTTCTCCTTGCATGACTAAACCTATTGATGGTTTAGAGAAAAAGCTGCCTTAGAAGGCTTAAGATTGAACCTTCTTTCCAATTCTACTGAAAACCTTAAGATGTTAAATTTTTTTACATTGTATAATGGGAGAAAAATTACGGAGGGGCCCTTAAACTATGAATAAAGTATGTGAATGAACAGTATGTCTTCTTTTTGTGGCCATATCTAGTAAAACTCGTGTGTAATATACCTTTTAGATGAATTTAATTTCTATTTACACTTTGCATCTGGAGCTAATCTTTCAAGAAAATCCCACACAGGAAAGTAAACTAATAAAACAAAAACTGTAATGTAATACTTAAGGGTTAATAAAAATAAAATCAACTTCAGAAATAGACTGGTGAGACTTTATAAAAAAAACAAAAACAAACAAACACAAACTGAAAAAAAAAAACTCCAGAAAATTGCTATTATACCAAACTAAACAGATGATGCAAGTTATTACATCTTGCAAGTGATGCTGCTATTTGGTTTTCTAGTTAAACAATTTTTTCTTTGTACTATTAACAGAGTGGGGACATCAAACACACTGTTTCACTGAGGTGGCAGACAGTGTCATGTTTGATAATCTACATATGAAAGCATAACTTTTAAAGTCAAGATTTTTGAGACAGAATCTGCTTTATCTGTCTTGGACCTTATTTTAGCAGACAAAAACCTGAATATGCTGACATGTGCTGTGAAATTTTAATTGAATTGTTAATGACACTTTGGAGTGACACAACATGTGAGAAACTTCCAAGAACCGATCATGGGAAGCCCTTTTTCTTACTGTTACAAAACAGAAGACACTGGGAACTTGACAAGTCCAAGTGTCTGAGGCCAGGGGAATAATTGATAGCAGGCTGCCTGTATCCAAGGTCCTTTAGCAGTAATTGCAAGCAGGATCTGACTCTCTGATCTCACCAGTGGTATTCACCATGCCAAAACGACCAGGCTTTGACAGATTGCTTTCCTACAGTAATAACTTAGGCATGTTCCCTTTCTCACATGAGGCCACACATCCCTCCCACTGGAGAAAATGAGCTGAAAATGAGTTGCTTTTTTTTTTTTAACAGGGCACTGTTAAAATAACTTTCTTCTATTATATAAGCCCAGTAGTGCCAGGGGACTAAATTTATATGGTTATAAACAAGAGATATTACTTTAGAATACCACAATGTTATGTTTCACTATTTCTATAGGATTTTAAATGTTTTGAAAATAATGTGTGGGGGGGGTTCCTCCTTCTTTCTCTTAAAACAGACCCAAAATGCCACATTTTATGTTTAATTGCTTTCATCTCTCCCTGATTTTTATAAAGTGAGTGCTGACTTGTACTCAGATTTATATCTTGATGAATCCAAGTCCCCAGAGGGGAATTTAGAACTATTATTTATTCTGCATAGGTTGAAATGAGACCTATTTTATATGAGTTTTTTAAACCACCCCTCCCCATGTTTGGTCTCGGTTATATTTTGATACTTTTACATGTTGTTTGTTCCTTCCCACCCGTTTCTTTAATCTTTTTTTTTTCTTCTGAAATATAATTTTAATGTAAACTATGATTGGGAGCTGTAATGTCCTGGATGATATATAGTAGTTCTGGATTTATGCTCCTTTTAATGACAGAATTTTACTAATTCTGATATAAGTACTCCTGTGTGCTACTCTACGGTGGTCTGTATTCTCTGGCACAGTTAAAAGCCTGGCAGCTCCACCCAATAGCTGTCTAAACAAGGTTTCTCACCAGGCACTAACTTCAAAAGAACTACAGTAACCTAAGACTATGGGAAATTGTAACCACAATATTCAGTTTATAAAAACTGAACTTCTGCAATGACTGTCACTTTCATTAATGCGTGCAAATCTTTAAGAAGATTAAGGTATGTTTCTGTAAGTGTTAAGGGAGAAGGGTTTTATAATTCTGAACTGCAAATAAAAAGTGGTAAGAATTCAAGGTTCTTAGCTGTGCAGATAGATTGTATGCAGAAGGTAGAATGCTTACAGTGACTCTATGGCATCTAGTTAGTTACTCTGCCATGCTTTGGAATAAAGGACTCTAAAGGTGGACTTAGATTCTTTAGCAAAGGTAAGAGGATTGGAAGGTGTGGTTATTGCTCATTAACCCCAAAATCTGTGAGACTGCAGACAAATTCAGGTGATCTGCCTGTAAATGCCATTGGTACCAGTGAAGAGGTTCTTGCACAGAATCGTGGTGACACCAGGGATCCAATCCTGTGGTCTTGTTGCAGGCTGCAATGAGCTACCTATTTTTTTATCTAGGGAACAGTGGGCCATATATGTTTTTTTTTTTTTTTTTTTTTTTTAAATTCCTTTGTCTCCCTTGAGTTGAGTTAACTCACATTTTTTGAAACTGTACAGAATAGCTTGAAAATGATTAACGGAAAACTTCAATCTGTGAACATACTGCTGTATTTGCTCAAGAAATAACTTCAAGTATGTAGCTTTAAAGTGAGATGAATTGTTCACTATATACCTGATGGGTCACGTAGCTTACTCATAAGCTTCTATAAACTTTAGGGATCATGTGAACAATTTTAGAGAATATTTCTAGAGCTTTGACTTGCTTTGGTTGTTGTAAATAAATCTTTATTTGTAATAAGGTGGAAAAATACGGAACAAAAATTAAGCTAGGGTATTTAAAATAACTGTTTTGGGGTCAAGCCCAATTTATTAAAATGAAAAAAGCAGAGGGGAGAGTAAAGCTTGGCATAGGTTTTGCAATAATGATTTATCTGCACCTTGAGCCCATCCTTTGGACAGACCTTTGTTTGAACTGCAGCTGGCTTGGTTTATGTATGACCTGCTGGGAGCTGAGGTTATAATGAAAAACAGTTATTCTTTCAAATTACTCACAAGAAGTGGTGCCTATTTTATCAAGTGCTCTTCCTAATTTGGCACATGGTGAGACTTTTAATGTTTATTTTTTCTCTATTAATCACACTGTATCTCATAAGAAGTCTAAACACAATGATGAAATACCGTATGCTTTCCTTAAAGCATTCAGTGGACAAACACTTCTCTAGAGAGCAGCTGTCACAAGCTCTTACCATTAATTAATGAAATTATTTGTTGAGGGGTTTTGTGTGTGCGTTGCCATATTATGAACTTTTCAAAATTATTCTTGGATCAGGATTGAGTTTCACAATTTTGCAGACTAGCTAGTCATATAGGTTTACAGGACAAAAAAGAATAAGGAAAGAATAACTTTCTTTAATGTAGAAAATGCAAAACTTGCAGGCCTTTCATTGTTTAAAACAAATTTAAGATGAAAATTTTCTTATGAAATGGTGATTAACTTGGACTTATCCTAGTTTTCTTTGTTTTGGATACAACCCTCTTTAGACATAAACTGTATGCTCTCAACTGTGCAAAGTAAACTTAGCTGCTATCCTGTTAATCTGAACAGCTAGAGGTTAAATAAGACTAGTTTGGGGTAAACCTGAAGATGATGAGAAAAAGTGTGTCTTTGTGTGTCTATTACCAAATAGCAGAACTCAGATGCTTAAGTAAATTGGGAGAGCTAAATTAAGATGAATTGATGTATATACATTTTTTTAATTTCTAGGTTTTGTGGGGGTCAAATAGATGCTTTACATATAGACACTTTAAGCGAACAGAATGAGGTATTACTTGGAAGACAAGAGAATGGATGTGTAATAATTAGTTCTACCTCCTAACTCCTAATGTTATTGAAGAATAGTGCTGACAATACTCTCTTCCCACACTTCCTCTAGTATTTTTGGTCTCATACAAATGTAGCACCAGTCCACCTACTGTTATGCATCTTACTTATTGTTATGCATCTTCTCTGGTTGCTTTAATTCACAATTAAATAACCTGTTTATAATAACCCACAAAAGGAAGAAATTGCATCTGCTGCTTCTGAAGAAGACATTAGATTAAGAGTATTATTGTTCTCTTTTGTTTTGCGTAAGCTGGAAAGTTTGGATAAGTAGGAGATGATGCTGAAATAGAATTTTTTTAAATATTGGTGTATTGTATAAATGTTGAAGTCTCAGTGTGAGATGAGTCCATCAAATAGTGTTGTAAAGTCCTTGCTTCCTAGTGCTGAAAGTTGAGGTGGTCCTTCGCGTTACAGCGTTATATTTTATGCCTCGTTTAGTTTTGGTTGTTTAATTTGCTTTTTCTAATACAGCATACTGGAAAAGTGTAGTGGCTTGTTTATATTAGACAAGCATTAAAATGACTGTTGGGACTTTTGGGGGTTTGGATTCTTATATTCTAAGCTAAATACCTTATCTTTGAATGTATGGGAGCATGTTCAGTATGACTTTAGGTCCAGGCTGGGAAGAAGAACCCATGACAATGAGGTTGGAATGGAGTAGCTCAGACAGCTGTTGGTGCAAGCTCTTACCATACTTTTACAATAGCCTCCTCAAAGCAGAGAGGCTGTGTTTAGTAATGCACTGACTTCTTATATTCACTGTATTAAAACAACCAGCTTTACAGAGGTAATAGCTCCCCTGTTACATGGAATGTGGACAGTGCTTGCAGGCACTACATATATATTTTGGAGCGTTTCTTCCCTATCAGTTCTGCAGTATCCCTTCAAAGTTGCTGAATTTCTTTCCTGTTTTATTTGTGGGTTAAAATTGCACAGTTTTGTTGATTTTTAAACAAGTTATTTATGTACCAGTGCACTTTTATTGGGGTGGACTAATTACACATTTTACAGAGGCCGTGCTTTTTTATCATTTCCTTCATAAGATACTGTTTACATACACAACATATATCTATATTAGACATGCAGGTCCAGGTGTTAACACGCAAGTGTTACCAAGAACCAAGAGAAATAATAATAAATAGAATTTACTATTAGCATACGAGACAGAGGCAGTTAGGCAAACCTGGTTTTAAACTTTTAACCCATTGTAAAAAGTGCTAGTCATAGCTTTATCTACTGCACTTTTCCTGCCAGAAACTATTGACCTGGTTTTTTCTACATCTTTGGGAGGAAGCATATGTTCATCTGAAGAAATTAGCAGTGTAGTTGCAAGGTGGCTTCTTAAATACGCCTAATCTTTCTTCAGTTTGGATTTTGTAACTCTTAGAATTTGGCACTAATTCACAGTATTTATACTCCCCTCAGTGGTACACACAGAGCATGACTGTTTTTAATATGGGTCACTTTGTTATGAGATATACTTGAAATCAGTATATTGATCAGAATTATCTGTATGATGATATATTAATCAATAAACATTTTAGTGGGAACACTAGTGACATTAGTCGCTTTATGTCTCTCTAATTATTTGTTTCCCAAGAAGTTTTTGAACAGTGTTGGCTCCAACACGCTGATTTAAAATATAATTTTCAGTTTGCTTTTCCTGGTATTAGGGAGGCTACTGCAATTTTTGACATAAATAACCTTTCAATTTCGTTCTAACATTCTTAAAGCACCTAATAAAATGATGTGCTTTGAGCAAAATTTAGAGTGGATTTCTGGGTCTACTTAATGCCTGAATCGCGACTTTCATTGAAGTAACTGGGTGTACAACTACTTCATCTTACACTACAGATATCAGTATCAAGTCAAATTAACAAGGAAGACCAGTTCCATTGTTTGAGTTGAATTTTCTTGTTTTAATGCTTTTCCCTTGCAATAATACTGAATTTGGACATCTTACAACACCTTTTGTCTCTGTAGAAGTGCTGAGAAGATGGAAGTATTTACTTAAAGAATAAACAGTTTGATTTAAATACAAAGTGTTTTTCTTTTTTTCTGAGAAGTGAAAGCAGAGCAGTATATTCTTTCAGTCAGGCACAAAGTGACTGTTATAGTATATTTTGCATTAATTCATGGAAGGACACTTGCCTAAATCACTTTCTGTCTCTTGCGGAAGTCTTTGATCCTGGTGACAGTTTGACTGCATTAGTGAGAGTGTATTGGTTAATCCTTTGCTTAACTTGTTCTTTTTGGCACAGCCAGGGGCCTTTCCAAAGATAATCTGTCAGCATAGGCTAAATCCTAATCAAACAGGCCAAAAGTGGAGCTGGGAGATGTGTTGTATGCTGAAGAACTCCTTTCGGGACTAGATATTTTTTGATAGGATATTTTTTAGTGTAAAATGTAAATGTAAGCATTTATATAAACTCAACTTAGTCATATGGTCTTGCATTCCCTTTGAACAGATTGGTTAAAGAGTACATTTCAGATGCTATAAATGCTGTACATCTGCTTTGCTACCAGCAGTTGGTTTTGTTAGGGGTCTGGATCTTCTCAGTTCCTTTAATCATTTAGTATTGAACAATACCTCTGAATTTCTAGTTTCATAATGTAAAAAACTGACGAAGACAGAAATCTTTTTCAGTGAAAAATGTGGTGTCTGAAAAACCTGGTCACATGTGGATGGTTAAGATTCTAAGCCAAAAAACTTCTTATTCACTGCAAGTGAATGAAATAGGAAAGTATCATCTGAATTGGGAAAGTTGTAGGTCACTTTAAACCTGACTCTCATGAATTACCACTGATAAAACCTACATGAGACATAGAAGTAATAATCAGTATCCTTGGCTGCCTGGCATAAAATCAACGGGTGTACATTGATCTAATTTTTTAAAATAAACTGAAATTACAAAAGATCAGAAGAGGTCTTTTCTTTCTCCGAAATATATCTTGATATTATTCATTATTAGTAAAGTCAGCTGTTCTTTCAGAATTGAAGTGTTTCAGCTTCTTTGCAGAATGGTGCTTAAAAAGCGCTTATTAATGTACAAGTGGAGGGAAACCTGAGATACATTTTTTTCCCTTGTCAGTTCAGCAATCAACTGTAATAAGAGCTGATGTAAAATTTTCATACACTTTAAGGCATTCTTTAATGTCTTTATGCTACTTGAAACGCTTTCCATTTTCATTTCACTTAACAAGCATATTGGGATATTCTTTATGCAGATAAAACAAGCTTAAATAAAGTTGTTAAAAATGCCTGCAAGTAAATTGCTTGTATATTCCTTTCACTCTACTTTTTCCTTCCCCTACACTTAACATGATTAAACTGAATATTATAATATAGTTCATGCTAAATGGTTCTATGATTCATATCAACCTTATTACTGTCAGCTCAGCCAAAACAGTTTCATTTTCACAATGTCGTGCCACTCGAATATGTAGTGGTATTATGGCAAACATGGGATGCCTGGATTGAGATGCAAATATGTTTCATCTTTCTCGATAACATTTCTTCTCCTATTTCCACATAGCCAGTTTTTCACTTTGTTTTCCATTTAGATTTGGTGGACTTAGAACTGTGACAAAATATTCCATCGATGTTCTACAGAAAAAATGTAGACTCATGAACTTCTACGTTATTTAATCACCCTAAATAATGGATTAAAGATTTTTTTTTTTAGGGGGAAAACGCATGCAAACAACCCCAAAAGCTACCTATATGCTTAACGTTTTGACATATAAACAGATTTTACTGATTGACTAGTTGAAATTGTCTAAACTAATAGATCAAGAGGAGAAAGAAATGGAGGTCATCTTTGGCTGAGATTCTGATAAGGGAGGGTTTTGCTGATTAAAAGGCAGTTGGCATTTTGTGACACAGAGAGGATTTTTTTCTGCCTGTACACTGCTATATTCTTTGTATGCTCATCAGGTTGGGAGTAAGTTGTGAAGACACTTCTAAGCTATTTAGGATATCCATTTAGGATACCCTGTTTAGGATACCCATTTTCTTGAAAGCCTTTCCCATGAATCTTATTGTAGACAATGCTTTTCAAGAGTATTGATACTTTTTTTAGGTAACTTCAGAACCAATACCATGAATAATGTCTGAATCTGTGTCCTCTTACACTTTTATTGGAACTGGGGTGATTTCATTGTTCCTAGGGTGGCAGGTCGAAATGTTGTAAGAGATGCTTCAAGCATTATAAAAAAAGACAAGACATGAAGAATTATTATTCTGTAGCATCTACTGCATAGTGCAAGGAAAAATTCAGATTGCAGACATGGAGTTATCTGGTCAGAAGACACAGAGGAATTTTGTCAATATGCTGGGCATAGCTCCTACAGCTAGCTTTGAATCTCAACCACTTGGGAAATTGGATACCTCACTTTCTCTTGTTCAAACCACATCTCAAGTCTGTTTTATGGTTTTTTTGTAACTACATATTTATGTGAAGACTAGTATATGGTTTTTGGAAAGAAGAAAGAGTTCTTATCTGTTGTTAGTAGAACAAATCACTGACTGATCTGTTTTCTTTGAATCTTTGATCTGGACTGCTTTCATGCCTTTTTCCCCCTAAATTATTTTCCTTGTGTAGAGAGGGAATATCAATCTCAGAACATTAACTTTTCTTTTTCTAAGACTTACAGAGGGTGGATAAAGCCACAAGCTTTTTGGGCAATTCTATTTAGACAAAGTCTTGTGGATTTTACAAAATTATTCTATACAGTTCCAGTGAAAAGCTGCTACTGGGTGGCCAAAGAAGGGCATACTTGGGGGTTTCTGTCCTAATTGCAACACGGTGTGCTGACCCATGCGTGATATATTAAAAAGACATTGCATACCTGAATTCTAGGCACCTGTTTTTGAAAACTGTGTTATAGAAGTAAACCTAGTGAGAGAGGGATATGTTTGACAGGTTGTTGTTCTATCCTTTGGCATGCTATTTTGATTCTTCCTCTTGCTTACTTTGTCTGCACTTTTTATTTTTGTTGCATTTTTTTGTTGCTATTTACTGTTTATCTTCTCTTTCATTAATTGGAAATTAATATGAATTTCATATATTGACCTACTTCTAAGGTTTGAAAAATAATTAGATTTTTTAAAATACACCAATCTGAGAGAAGTTTTGGATGATAAATAGTTAGATTTTTCAAAAATAGACTAGTCTGAAAGAGGTTTTGGATGATCATGGATATCTGTCTCTGAAATTTCTGCCAGCATATAGTGAGAAAAATGTTCTGGAATACACAAACTCTTGAGTTAGGTTTGCAATATGTACTGTTGAATAAGTTTTCCTCCTGTTTGAAGTAATAGGAATAAATATGCACTCTTCAGTTAGAACAGTGAGTGGCAGTTTTCTGCCTGGGCATAGGAATCCTCTTGGGGTTTTTCATATGGTGGCAATTATTTCCCTGGCTGCGTTAGCATGACTGTAAAGTAAACCAAGTAATAAATTAGGAAGATGGAGTTGAAGATGTAGAGCCTTAGCCCAGCTAAACTGTTCTGAACTATGCAATCATATCTGTGATGCTACAGAGAAAGGTAAATTGTTTCTGTAGCGTGGTGCTGGCCAATGTAGTGCATTGTGACACTTTGCTTAGCTCCTATCTTAGCAGGTAAAAGAATAAACATGTTGGGGGAGCGTGTGGCAGGATCCTGATTGACTGCAGCAGCAGGCGATTAATGGGAACAACGCTCTGACAGGAACTGCTGACAAGGCGATAATGAGATTAGCACCTTCTGATTCTTTTATTAACAAGTAGCCAAAGAATCATTTGGGCAAGTCAGTAGATAGTGATGGAATTGAAGGGACACTGGAACCTTTGGGTTGCAGATCATACACCTAGTGCTCTGAGGGGTAACTCTGCAGACTAACTGAGTGACCTCCAATTGCATATGTAGTCACTGAACACGATGCTGTTAATTAAATATGAAAATAGCGGATGCATTACTGCATTTATTTATGAATGTTAATGACTCAGGCATATTGCAATGCAACAGTTCACTTTACACATGGAGCTCTTGCTCACTTTGAAAAAATATGTTCAGCAGTAGTGGTACAATGTGAATTTTTTTTTTTCTTCATGGAGCTTCATGCTAGGATTGATCATTTGGAGTTGCTGTTTCTCAGTTAGCATCTTTTCCTCACTATGATGCTTGTCTTCATATTGATGTGTAAAAACAATGGCTTTTGGGGTAAAAGAGGGGGAAATTATTATGACTGGAAGGAGGCATCTGAGGATTACTTGAGAGGACTAGAGAGTGACAAGAACTACAAGATTCTAAGAGTAAGCAGATGTGAAAGAGAACGAACACAAACATATTGAAGATTTTACTTTGGGTCTGGGAGATAGTGCATTAATTTCTGGGAAGAACCTGTATTTACACCTGTTGAAGGAAACAGCTCTGTAGGTGTGATTCTGGTAGAAGACTATGAGAAAGAAGATGAAGGCCTAAGGAGAATAAAAAACTTAAGGGTAAGAGTGGAAAGAAATAGCCTGAACATGATGAAAGAGTTCAGCTGTTTGTAGGAGATGGTTTGGCATTTTTTTTATTTCTCTGTTATTCTGGTAGATATCGCTGCATAGAAGTTTAATTTTCTTTATGGTCATTTAGGAGTAGGTTGGAGAAGGAAATTAATTGTTATTTTCAATGGTTTTCAAATATTAATAGCACAAAGGTATTTTATGAATGCATTTAATTGACTGTTTCATTGACATTAATCCCATTTGACAAGAAAATCTGATAAGAATGTTTTCATGATTTTGTATTTGACCAAGTTAAAACATCTTAATATTTATCATGATACTCTAAATTGGCTTGGAGGCTTTTTCCTGGGGGCTTGCACTGGTGCAATTACTCAGGTTGTGCAAATGTGAACGGAAGCATAAATGTGCAGATTGGCTTGATTTAACCCTCCTGTAGATCAAAATAATTTTAAGATATAACTGATACAAATGCTTACTTTTTATGTCTAATTACAGTCAGACTGGCTGTTCTCCACAGTAAACAATGCATTAGTGTTGAGGTTTGTGGGTCACCTAAGTACTCTTGAAAAAACTATTCAGGCTTCTGTGGTATCAAGGAGATTTTTTATAAGTTTGGAACTTTGCATCCTCAGGATATCATAAGTGCTCCACGTGTTGGATCCCAGAATTTGTCCACCATCACTTTCTTCTTTTTTGAAGCCAACGTGGGCTTTAATTGTGTTCATGTGCTTGCTAAAGATCAGTCGTGCATGCCACTGTCATCCTCTTAAAATTCTTTTTGTGTGTGTGTGGTTTTGAGAGTCTCACAGTACTCTGCTCCAACTTAAAATAGTCTTGAAATCTCCATTATTTGGATGTTCTGTTTTCTTGAGCAGCTGATAGCTCAGTGTTAGAAGGAAATCAGCAGTGCCAACACAGTAGAGAGAAGTCTGTCTGCTTACCTTTATATTAATATATCTCTAATCATTAAGAAAATGGAAAGAGGAAAAAAGGGAGCTATTCTGAAGTCAAGAATAATGGCTTGCTTTACAGCAGTGTTTTCTTGACATGGCAGAGCTTGCTCATTTGTGTCTCAGACTTTACTGTTATTCAGCCAAGTAAAATGGTTGTCAATCTGTTTTAAGCGAAGAAAATTGAACTGGGTTTTTCAGGAGTATTGGTCGGCTTAGTTATGCCAAGCTGTTTCTTTGGATGGTAATAATAGATTTGTGCTTCAGCAGTATCTCTGACACAGCTGACTAGTTTTTAAGTTTACTTTTTTTTCCCCCCCTCCTCTTCTGTGAAAAGCAAGTTGCCACCTGTACCTGGAATGGAAAGATGCAATCCAGTTGTTCCTTTTAAAAAACATGTTTAAAGACACGGTATCTGATTTGGATAAGTTGATTTATATTTCACTCCTGTCTTTCTTTGCTAGTTTCTCTCTTAGAGGCACACTAGAATAGTTTGGAATATTTTATCAGTAACAATATATTAACAGGGAAAATGATAAACCTGGGGCAATGGTTCTCGTAGTTCCTTTTTAGCTCATTTATTTTTTTAACCAGTTTTTACAAACCAAATGTTAATGCATATGCTTGATTACTAACCACCTCTGGGCATCAAACCTGTTTTTTCTTGAGTGCAATAAATGATTATCCAACTCATGCTGCTCAGAAAAAGAGGTTTTGTTTTAATAAGCAGTTTGCAGTTTGGCACACAATGCTGAGGAAAGCAACATTATCTCAAGCAGTAAACTCTGCAGTCATTGCAAAGCTTGACAAGAAAATGATTGAGTCTGTTTGTTATACCTTTGTGGGGCTGCCACTGCTGCTGATGGAAATGTTGCTGTTTATTCAGCAATGCAATAACACTTTCTGTAATTTATGGATGCACATTCCCCAGATTACTAAAGGTAATATTGTTGACTAAAGGAAAGTATACGAATGGATAGTTTCAGTTGTTCCTGTCCTTATAAAAGTGATTGACTGTTCACTTTGCACTGGGAAGAATTTGCACAGGCTCTTTCCCTCTTAACAATTACAGATTTCCCTTCCACTGACAGTTACAAATAACGTGGAGGGTTCTAAGTGGCAAAAATGTACTGAATTCCACAGGTCCAAGGGACAGAATCCTAGAAATTGTAGAACTTGTCCCTCACAGGTGGTATTTGTACTATTTTTCAGCCCGTTTTCCATCAGTAACAAGTTCTGTGACCATATGCAAGAAAGTCGAGACAATGTTTGATGTATTCCTGCACATAGAAAAGACTGAGAAGTTGAGGGCAGTGTGTGTGTATATCTCTCTCTCTTCTCTCTACACCAACACATTTTCTGAGAAGTAATGTGTTTACCTGTGGCCCTGTTGTGGCTGTGTATGTTAGGCAAGGCTTGTATGTGCTGTGGTATTGGCATAGGAAAAATAAAATCAATGTAGTAGTTATGGTTACCAAATCTGGGGAAGCAGGCAAATCTAGCAAGGCTAAAATTCAAGCCTTTGCTCTTCCAACATATGAGATTTGCTTTCTGTCTTCAACGGACAAGTTCTTTGCTTTGTCCCTCACTGATGGCTCAGGTGTTGATGGAGTGCTTCAGCTGCTTTAGAGCCCCTCTTCCAAGGGTTGTCATTTTATGAGAACTTTTCTAAACTCCCTTACTGCTTGTAATATGTCACATTCTACTGTAGAGGTGGTTTTGTTTGGTTTTTGAAAATGTTAGGAGTAAAGGAAGATTTGAAGAAACAAATAAAAGAAAAAGTATTCCCATGACTGGAAAAGGAGAATGTATATCCTTTGTTTCCCAGCCAAGATGGTTGAACCAAAATACTGACTTACTGCCCATAACTTCTAGTTAACTATTGGTTATCTTCAGGTAACCTTAGTCCGTTTTCTCAGAGGTAATGGTGACTATGGGAGCTATGAAAGTAATTTTTTTCCTCCTTCATAAGGCTGTGTATTTCCAGGAACCAGTGCAAGTAGTTTTCAGGCACATGCTCTGTGCCATAAGTAATTTACCTTGGCTGATATTTTCAAGAAGCAATGTGGTTAACCTTTGTTACCTGTTTGAAGGTACTTGTTTTGAAGATATCATGATTTGTGATAATTCTGTTTTGTGTAGGTGTTTGTTCCTATGACTCAGTGGGAAGTCTTCAACAGCCTGCTTAAACTTTCTTTCCTATAATTTTCCACTGTCAGGGCAGTCTGCAGAAACATGAGTTGCAACTTCACTGGAAACAACAGTGAAGCTAGGTTGTTAGTTTTCTTGAAAAGTTACCTGTTAGGAATAAAAAATAATTATTGAATATTACGTTGTAATTCAAACACATTCTAAGTGCTAGGAATTTCTCAAGCATCCTGTGTATTTCTTTTACTGTAAAATGTTATTTGCTTTCCTCTTTTTCCCCCTTCCTCCTCTTAAGGAAACATAAGGCAACTCTTACATGTCCACATGAATGGTAAGAGACTGTAGGGATGTACTTCTGTGTTGCTGGATTTTTTAATTTTTTTCTTTAGAAATATAAGAGTGTTCCTACTTTTTGCACTAAATCATCACAGGAAGGAAACTGTGAAAATGTCAACCAAGTACAGAAAAACTTGAATTTTGAGTATCTTAGGTCATGTAGCAAATATAGAAAGAGCACATGATAACTACAAATGTGGAAAAGCACTCAACTTGTGCTATTATTTGCACTGATCATCAGCTTACTATATGTGTGCAAAGTGACTTGGACAATTAAATTTTCCAGTGATAATGGACTTAAAAGGAAAGACAGCCTTTGAGGTCTCATTGGCTGAATTTATGGTTTACACAGATTATACATGTATTATTAATTGCTCATATTGTCCAGCAGCTTAGTAGAAAGCTCTTATTTTTGAATCTTTATAAACTGTTATTTCAAGCTGCTGATCGCTTTTATTTTTATCTAAAACACCACAAATAACTTTTTCTTTCTCTAATGATGCATATTTTAATTAACATGGGGTTTTTTCAGGCTTAAAGACAGCTGATTTGGTACTTCCTATAGCGTTTCCTGTGGTACTTGGAAGGTGTTCTTGTGGGGCATTCTCAGTGTGTCTTAAAATTGCATTATTTTAAACATCATATCAGTTTCATCATCTTTGTAGAGTCTTCTTGCCAACTTCAAAAGTCTTCTGGTATAAATTTCTTTCAGAAAGATCTTTTTGGAATTGCCGCGTTCCCTTTGTATTCTTTTGTAAGGGTCAGCATTAAATGCTGTGCTTTTCACTTGCATAATGCTGCTTATGGAAACACCGAATACTTAGCATTTTAGCTAACGTCTGCGTGGATTTCCACCAAAGCTGGACAGCAAAATGTAGCTTGAAAAGCCTTACTGATTTCTGAAATTGCAGTTTTGCTTTTTTAACAACTCAGCAAGAAAAAATAAAACAAAACAGCCTCCCAAAGTAAAACAAAAAAACTCCTGAACTTCTATCAGCAAGAGTGGCATTGACTAACAGCTCCAATGTAATGGATGCATAACAGCATTGCAATCTGGGATATTGTTTAAATACCGTAAAAAGCCTTGTTCATTTACTCTGTCTGAGCACTGTAGAGAAAAATGGTGTGGTAATCCTGCCATAGCAGGTGGTACTACTTTCATATCAGTATAAAATGAAATTCTGGGGATGGCTTTTTTTTTTCTAATTCACTCTTTTTAATCTTTAAATAAGACGATTGGTAGCCTGTTGGCAAGAAAATGGGCCCTGAATTTTTATTCAAAGTTATACAAGGATGATAGTTGGAATTTTTGGCAGGAGGCAAGCCATTGCTTTTCAGAAAATGCTGTCAGGGGAAGCTTTTTCTGAGTTACCTGCTGGGTCCAAGCTCTTTTATGTTGTTGTTGTGACAGGTAGATTTATAAGGCTTGAAATTTGTACAAATCAGTTGTCATTCAGTGCAAGCTGTCAATGTGTCAAGCTGTCATGCCTGCTGTGAGGGGATGCCTGAGGGGGTGTACAAGGGGGCAACCATGGAGAAAGGAAATGAGTTCAAACAGACCTGAAATGGAGCTCACTTCTTTGGGTTTTCTGCCCCTGTAGAGCTGGCATTGATTTTTCTTGATGTTGAGCAACAGCAAACCTTAAATGACATGTTGTTAGCAATCTAAAGTTGCTGTTTATTGTCTTTTAAATGGCAGCAAATCATGCAGAAGAGAATATAGTGTGTGTTTTTGAGTTGTGCATGTTTAGCAGCATCCTGTTCGTGTCACTTTCCTGGCCTGGCTGATTCCAACTGGGGGAACTGCTGCTGCTGAACTGATGAACACAACTTTATGAAGAATTTTGCAGACATGACCAGAAAAGAAGTGCTGCAGTCTTCTTTTTTAGGAGTGAAGATCGTTAGTGAACATGAAGTTAAAATAGGAGAGTATCAGAGGTTTTTAATGTGGCAAAAATCCACATTTGATGTACTTGCATGTATTAGAAATTACAATATGTTAGGTTGGCTTATTGATCACATTCTCTGATTGTTGGGCTCAGTAAGAAGGTGCTTAATATTGCTTCACAGGCAGAATCAATTGTTAAATTCAAGCCACCCTACCCTTCCATATGACTGCTGAGCAATGCTGATTTGATCATACTGTCATTTTCCAATCATTTCTTGAGTAAACCAACGTAAAACCTGAATTTCTTAGTCACTTCGTAGTATCTGTGCAGCTCATACATGTGAAGTGTTTTCATCTGATGAAGGCTGCACATTTGCTTTGGCTGTGAGCTGTGATGGTAAAGTCTTACATAGCAAAAGTGATCTAAGTAAGAGTGGCCATATCAGGGTGGCCATATCAGTATATGTTAACTCCAGCCTGGTAAATATAATTAAGAGCTACGTCTCTCGAATGATCGAGCATTTCATGAGAGACCTGGCCCCTCTCCAGACTTTGTGTTCTCTCCACATCTGGACAGGCTGTATTGGCTTTAATTAGTCATAAGATTTTTGGCCCATTCAGTTGATTCTTCATCCATCAAGCAGTACTGGGAGGGGGTAAAAATACTGGCTAGGGATGAAAACTGGGAAGGTGACATTTGAGCAACAGTCAGCATCCAGAGGTAAAAAAATTAATCAAAGATTTCCATATAGCTGTTACCAGCTGGCATTCATGGCCTCTGAGCCGTTGAGCTAAAAAGTCTACAGAGAGGCGCATGGCGCAGCTGAGTTTGTCTTGTAAAAGCGCAGCTGTCCAAAACATGACAGCTACAGCATTAGCAGGGCCATTAAGAGGTGTAGAACATTTCCAGGGAAATGATTTGAAAAATGACAATGCTGGCTCCTGTGTGATATTAATTATACCCTGTGCTCATGGCAAATAAGCTAAAATAGTTGGCAAGAAAGACAAAATGAGGTGTCTTGTTTCTGATAGTCATTTTGATCAGTCATAGTACAAACTGGTATAGCCTTTTAAAGAAACAATAGCAGTAATGGACAAGCAATATTTCTAGATGAGTTCTTTTTGAGTTCTTCAAAATAAAAAGGCAAAGCTGCAGCCTATAGGAAAAGGTAACTCATGAACCCTGAAAGCTGAAACAAAGTCAACACAACATTTAAGTTCTGGACCATATGTCAGAGAATACTTCCTGCACAATCCCTAAAAGGCTTCTAAAGAATGGCATAAGGCCCATAGGGTGAAACAGTCACATACAAAAGCAGGAAAATTTGGCAGTGCATGAATCGAATGTCCTGAGTTGTTCTATAGTGAAGAATGAAAGACATTCTGATAGCATGTGAATAGTGTTGAAATAAGATGAAAAACTACATTGTGTGAATATAGACCAAACCAGGTATAAACTAGATGCAATTTAGATGGTCCTCTAGGAAGCAATGTTATAATTCTTCCTGTTAAAAATGTATTTATTTACATATTCTGCCTGTGTACTGGTGAATGCAAAACCTTATGCAGCACATAATAATCACGAGTCTTTGAAATACTAATGATTAATTTTAATATTTAGTATTTTGCATCTTAATTCCTTTGAAGGCATGCATGTTTCTTGTAACAGAAAAAATGCATCCATGACTGCCTTGACTTCACCTGGAAATAATTTTCAAGATTCTGTTTCTGTGTTGGTAATTCTTTGTGTGCTGATGGCTGTTCTTGCTATTAGGCTCACACAGATGTCTAGACATGACGCCAACTCCTTGACCATCGAAGAGCTGATGAGGTTTCTGTGTTTCCTACAGCATCCATTCTACCCCCTTTCCTGGAAAAGGATTGGAGTAGGATATTAGAGAGGAACCTACTCTTGTAGAGGAGCATACCTGCTTAGAAGGACCAAAGCACCATGGTCTGAAGTGCACACAGCTTGTGTGCACTTGAAGTGCATTGATCTCGCTCTTCTTCTGTTTGCTCTCTTGCTAAATTGTTCATGCTGTAGCATAAGTCAGTTGAGGGGAATACTGTAATTTAAAGATCATATTTGCTTATTCGTTTCTTAGTATTTTTGGTTTTCTGCTGTATCACTTTTCCTAAACAAGTTTAGCATGCCATTGACTGAGCAGAAACTTAAAAAAGTAAGCATTTATGTTACTAGCTATATAAAACTTGATGCCTTGCTTGGGTGGTGCCCAGAGGACATCCAGCTTTTCTTTGTCCACATGTCGCTATAAAGTCAAGCCTTTTTACTTGATGCTGAAAGTAACTATTGCTATCTGTTGTTCTTTCTGAGGAATGATGAACTCTGTGTAGCCATGGTCCTCTCCTAGTATGAAATACAGTATTCAGCTTGGCTATTCAGCTTGGTTGATAAAAGAGCCAAGCTTCTTGGATTTGCCAGCTCTACTTTCGAGTGTATTTGATAGGGGAAAAAAAAAAGATTATGTAACCTCATATCTTTTTCTACATTGTTGGCATCTGCACTTGCAATGGAAAACCTGTTGGTATTACGTAGACTTGAAAGAGGGAGATCCACATGGCAGAGGAGTATCTAATGTAATTTGTTTGAAATTTTAATCTTTCAGGCTTTCTTGAACTGATAAAGCCAAGTTTAAATTCTCACTCTGTATTAGGGATTAGAATAGAGTTTTTCTGGGAGATAGTTCACTGTGTTGCCACAGTGCAATTTTTCTTCTCCTGTGGGACTTGCTTCTGCCAGTCAATGTGTAAACTTTAGGTGGTCCACAGGTCTGATCCTGTTAAATTAATCTCATAAAGAGGTTCATAATAAATTACAGTTTGCAAATAGCCTGTCATAAATGAAAACACAAGTGTAATGATGATAAACTAAGCATAGTTGGTGATTCTAAATTCTTTGTGTTGGAAGAGATTTCCCCCTGTGTAGCAAATTCTATTGAATAATGTTGAATTTATGTAAATAAGTACTGCCTTTCTCCCCCGAGATAATGGAACTTTGAAACTTCAGAATTGCAGCAAGGCAGGGCTTTAACACCCTGTGGAGACAGGGACCCAGGATCATTCCTGAATTCGTTTTTTCTATGCCTATACATGAAAAGAACCCCAATTTGCTGGCTTGCCCCAGGAAAACTATTCAATAGGCTTTTCTCTAACACTGGTGAGCAGAGCTTTTTTTCTTGGTCTGTGGATCAAATACATCACACTGCTCCCTGCACTGATCCTGTAGTTAAATTACCCTATATAAACAACTCTTTGTTATTCCTGCCTGTGAAAAATGTTGTGTTCTTTTGGTAAAGAAGAAAATAGACCTGGAAATAGAAGGTCACAAGCAGGTCAAAGTGTTTAGCTGAAAGGCTGGCATAGTTTCAAGCAGTGAAGTTTTGAGATCTAAGACTGAGATTTAGTTGAGATGGGGGTTAAATTTTGAGGTGTTTTTCTTTTTAAAGTATCTGGTCACAAGATTAAGGGGGGAAAATCTACTAAGGTCAATGTAGACTATTTGAAGAGATGTTTAAATGTTTTGGCTCTGTTATCTGTTAATCCTTCACTAAATGTGTTGAACATGGGAAATAATACGTACTGTTAAACCACCAAGTGCAGAGAAAATGTCTTAAAATTACAGTGTGTAGCAAATTAGAGTCTGCTTGCTATTTTCTTTTTCTAGAGCTAAGGCAGACTGTTTTTCTTTTACCTTGTTTACCTTGAAAACATGCTTTAATGCCTGTGGTGTTTCTGTTAACCTCCTTGAACTCTTGTGATTTCATTCATGTGATTTGTTATTGAATGACCTTTCCAGGATTTTACAAAACATGACCTTTTCTTGTCAAACATTCAAAGGTTTGTAAAGAAAGGCTGTCATGGGGACAATACTTGTTTTGCTAATTATAACTAATGTTTCCAAACATCCTTGGAAATGCAGATTCATATTTCTGCAGCCATTGATTGTTCTTCTTTAAAGTTCTTTTTAAAGTATTTTTTGAGTAAATCACCAGTTTATAGTATTTTAGGAATAAGGGATAATGAAGTGTTATATGTGCCAATGGGCTTCAATTACAAACCTTGTCAAATGGGACTAAATGTAGTGAAGATACTTCTACAGCTGAGAATCTCTACAGCTGTTTTCAGATGACTTGGAATTATTTTTCATTCTTCCAGAAATTTTATGATCATGTCTAGGGCATTCTGAGATCAGACTCCATACAAAGAGTTGTTTTTTTTCCCCCAATTGCTGTGTTTAGTTAAGGTATGAAAAAGTCTTCTCTTTTTAAAGAAAAATTAAGTGTCATAAGAGAAACTCCTAAACTGTTTCCACTGTGAGTGCAGCTGAAAGGAAAGTAGTTGATCAGTGGATAAACTGTGTTATAATACATGGAAAAAATTAATTAATACAGATTAATGCATTACTGATAGATGCAATACAAAATACATTTTAAATATTAAATAACTGCTTCTCCATTTTTTAATGTAGGAAAGGAGTAGAAATGAGGTGACTATGAAAAGACTATAGAAAAGAAATTATAAATATGAAGAAAACCTGCATGCAAATATTTTACTTTCAGGAGTTTATTTTGGGGTCTGTAGAGGTTTTATGATTCTGTTGGTTGGGTTTTCGTTGTTGTTGTTGTGTTTTTGTTTGTTTGCAAACATGTTTTTTGTCAAATATAAGTCCACTAATGTATTGACCTGATATCAGAGTTTCTTAACCTATCAGTGTCCAAAAATGAGGCTTTCGTAAATTTATATAAATAAGACTTCAATACCAGGTAGAACACCTGAAGGGGAAAAAGAATCTAGGATCTTTTTGTGTAATGTTTATCCCTTAACAAAAATATGGATTTGTTTGTGTCTTGTATTTTTATATGTATGTGCAGCATTTTGTTTTAACACTGGGGATGGTAACTGGTGAAATTTCTTTTGAGGTTCAGTTGTCTGGTAATTCAGAGTCTAATTTTATCGTTTCTTAGAACTGAAATAGAGGTAGGATAGAGGCCACTCCTTTTCTATGAAAATGTTAGCTTTTATCTTCCCAGATCTTCCATCTTTCCCTTGGAGAGGAATTGCTTTGATTTTTTTTGTTCTTCCCTGTTGACATTAGGCACAGTATTGCTCTGAATTACTAGTATACAAAGTGAGGTGTGGTGTCAATGACATGTCTGTTGTATAGTCCTGACATTTACTACTTATGTTATCCTGGGTAGTTTGGTCTGTGAAGAGCAGGAAATGGTCAGCAAATAAAGCGAACAGGAAAACTAAACACAAAGACCACTCCTAGTGGAGCTTATAGCAGATTTGCTAACTTGCCTTTAGCAGGAAGATGTTGTAACACGTACACCTCTGATGTTCAGTTTTATTGAAACTACCATAAGTAATTTCTATTGGCATTTGTCCTCCGTCCTCCCAACCCAAGAAAGTTTTACTTTGTTGAACTGAGGGGATGATGCGACCTTTATAGAAGAACATTTCTCTGTCATGGATTCGCGTAAAGAATTAAAATAAAAAGAAGATGATGACTTTGATGGTTCCTGCATTACAACATACTGTTACTTTCAAGATATCTGAATTTCTGTCTTGCTGGTTGATGGATGTTTTGTCTTCTCCAGTGCTTTAGCAACTGGATTTGCCAACTCTGCTACGTTGCTCTACTTCTGTGACTGAACAACATGTTAGACTGCTGCCTCCAGGACAATGTGGAAATCTCTAATGGTGCCTTTGGATTTTGAAGTTCTATTTGTTGAGTTTTTGTTTATTGTTTGTTCCCCCCCCCATTGCACACAACAAACTCACATGAAGAACAGGCATTCAGGAAGTGTAGTTTCTATCTATGTATCTAAAAACCTGAGGAAGAGGTAACCAAAGACAATACCTATGTGTGAAAGAAGTCAGACAGTCAATTAGCAAATGTATTCAAGGAAAATTTGGAATCCTGTGACTAATGAGATTTACCTATTCAGTCTTTAATGGTTGTGTTTTCTGATGCCTGCAATTCAGAATTCCATATTTTAAATCCTTATAATTTGCAATCAGGTCATTCCAATGTCTCAGTTTAAAACTTAAAGATTTCAAGAATATTTGATGTATGAACTTATTTCTGAGTCACATATTTTCAACCAGTTCTTTGTGTGAAGAAGTTATCTCTAACTGGTTGTTTATTCTAGCCCATGAAACTGTAATTAGTCTTCTGAAATACTGTCAACACTGCAACCTTCACCCCTATCAGTTGCATCTTCTCATCTTGTTGCCCTTAAATGACTGCACTTCAGTTTTGGGATATTTTATGTTAAATGTAATTTCTACTTCCATTAAATGAATGTTTGACAATGTTTTTGTGTGTTCTGATGCAGCACAATATGGTGTATAACCTACCTCACTTGAGAGGAAGAAGACTTTTTGTCTCTTGGCTGTCTCCATACTGACTTATCTGGCTGTATTTTTTCCTGCCTCCTGTTTAAGGCAGCTTGTTCAAAACCGACCTGTGGCTCTTTTGCCTCAAACTCTATATTTCAAGAAATAGAGCTCTTTCCAAGTAGTGCAGAACTGGCAGTGGCTCTGTACTGTCTTCCATGATGGTACAGCGATGCATCCATGGAAGCTCAGAGAAGATATAATTTTACCTTTACAGGGCAGAACAATCTTGCTGTAAGGATCACAACCAGCTGTGGAATGGAAAGGGAAAAAACCATTCCTTTTCCTTCTCTTCCCTCCTGCTGCCAGTCCCAAACTGCTGTACTGTCAGTGGTCTGGGCTGTGCTGGGAGGTGCATTGCTGCAGATCAACAGCAGAAGGCTCTCCATGGGCCTCTCCCTGGCCTGTGGAGCACTGTGATGATGGAATGGTAGTGGTGATGAAAGCTGCCACTGGCTTTTAAAATTAAGTATGGACAATCTTTGTTCTGGCTAGCTGCCTTTTCCTTTTGTAGTCAAAATTCTGTTAGACCTAGAAGATAATTGGTAATGACAAAAGCAACTGTATTTCAGTTTCTAGAGTTCATTATATTTTAGCCTGTATAACATCCAGGATTTTAGTCTTCCCCAGAACCAACCCTATCTGGAAGATAGTTACTGGAGAAACCTGTTTATCCAAAAGCTTAAAATCAAAGGGAAGAGTCTCTGTCAAATAATTCTCTTCTGTTTGTTTCTATGCTGTCATTGACCATTTAGTATAAATAGATATATGAGAGAAGTTCAGACTACTACTACTCTTAAAATTCTAGAAATGTTTAAATTTATAGTTTCAAAAGTGTTCCCAACTTCTTTAAGTCTTTAGAAGGCTTGGGTTAGGAGTGTTTTTCACACTTTTTACAAGACTGTTCTTGAGAGTCAGGCAATTTGTTGTAAAAAACATAAGAAATATTGAGAATGAGGAAAGTTATTCATCCCGTGAAACATGTACCTCTTAACACCTACCCACTACAACCTTTGATCTTTCATGAATCAGACCAGGATGTCAGTGTGTGAACGATGTTGTCCAACAGGTTGTTTCAAACATACTGAAGGTGTTTATGATGCGTAGTTAGATTTCAGCTACATGGTACTCAAGCTTTGTACAGGAGACTGTGCCACTGTGTACCACAGAGTTTAATAACACATTTATTTAATCAAAATTGATGCAATTTCTGCCGTGCTCATCTTGAATTGAATTCTTTAGAATTCTTAAAAAATCTTTAGAAACTTATTTTTAAAACAAATATGACTTTCTTATTCTTAATTAAAATTCATACAAGCATTAAAGAAGTACTAAATGTCTGTTTTGGTGTGCGTGGCTGTTGATTTTAAATGTGATAGCTTGAATACAGTACTATAATAACTGGTTTGATCTGTGTAAGCTCTGAGGCCAGATGTTTGTATGAGAAATGCCTTTGGACTTACACTTGATCGTTTCAGATTCAAAATATGAAGGTGCGTAAAATTAAATGGAAATGGTTAGTGATGAAAAGAATGATGCTTAAAGTAGCAACACAACTTGAACTGTCAAAAGCTCAAAATTTAAATGAAGGCAAGTCTCTTACCATTTTCTTTTCTCAGTATTCAAGTCCCTTTTTGTTGTTTTCCACATTTTAAATTATGAAATAAGTACCATGTACTGGTTATGATAGCAGTTATTTCTGTGGAATAGAAATCAGTTTGTCCATTCCATCCCATCTCTCCTTTAAAGTCTTGGTCCCTGTGCTGCCTTGTGGTTTCTTCTTCTCTAGGGACTATCTCCCTTATAGATTGTGTGTGGACTTGCCCCAAATACCAAAGCCAAAATCACAGTCTTTGTGGAGACTATGAAGACTTCTTTTCATGACTGTAATATTTTTGGGTATATCTATAATCATGTATGTTACGCTAAGCTGAGAATGAAGGGGAGAAAGAGTATTGCATGCTCTAACTAACTATAAACAGTTAGGAAAAGTGTATTTTGTATTTATAGTTCAGCTGTGAGGAAACAACCACTGAGTGAAAAATGTGAAGAACTTTGTGCACTTATTGGCTAATGGATGTCAGGCAGTGTGGTGATTTGCCTGCTTTATGGTTATTGAAAAATAATATACAGTGATTATGCAGATTTGACACCCAAACAGTCTATGGGGAATAAACATAAATGTATGTGGGGGGAGCAAGCTATAATTCAGTTTCAGCATAATTCTGATTCAAAGTGCAGCTGAAACAAGCTGTACTCTAACAGTGGTGAAGGGACCACTTGCAGCCTTGTACTCTCCTCCACCTGGTTTTACAAATAGACTCATAGGTAAGCTCATAGGACTTATAGCATACGTGATGGGTTATACAGCTGTTGCAATGAGCTCAGTTGCTCTGAAAATGTGTATGCTGGTATTGGAAGGGAAAATAAACTTAATCAACATCTAAAGTGCAGGTGTCTGAGTGAGTGGCTTTCATTTCCAAGCGACTCTTTCCCTTCCACCCTTGGCTATAGGCATTGTCAAGAAATAGAGATGTACTGTTAGTGATGTGGTGGTATTGAGGAATTTCTGTCTACGTTTGGAGTCCTCTTTCTGCTGCATAGACGCTCAGTAAAAATACAATTCCTCCTTCTGAAGAGTGTTCAGTGTAAACACGGGATTAGAGACATTTTTTACCTTTAACTGTAAAACTGTCATTGTCCTGGAGATCATTACAGTGCAGCTCAGTGTGGAGTTTATTTTTGGAGGCGAGTAAGGAGCAAACTGTAGGGTGTTTTTAGAAACAGAAAACTAATACACTATATGCATGGACAATTGCAGCTGACAGTTATTATCTTGGCACCAATTTACATCTAATGGTGTGGCATACATTTTCCCTCTTAATACTTTCAGGAAAAATCTAGATATATCAGCAGAGGACAGCCAAATAAAAATGATTGTTGGCTAAAAAAGTTGCAGTCTCTTTCTTACCCCATGATACTGACTTATGAAAGGGCTGTGACAGAAAGGTATCTCATTCACAGATAATCTGCTCCCTAGGCCAGTGTCTTTGACTGGTGGGGGCTGTGTGCCAGGTGGGATAAGGGACAGGGTCAGCATTAGGGAACTGCCCTGGGAAGAAAGGCATGTGGAGGCACTAGTTAGGGTCTTTCAAATGAGCAGCATATGAGTGAAGGGGACTGAGGGATTTATTCTGTCTAGGCAAGTTCTTTAATTCAAAGCTGTACTGTAGAGCTGGACAGTGACTGTGAAAGACATACCAGTTTTCACTCTTAGCCTCTGAAAGTTTACATTTGTGTATGTTTACCAGTAGTTTTCTACCAATCAGAACAGTAGAGGTGAACCCTGTGTGCTGGGGGAAAAAATACAGAAGAACCTGTGGCAAGACTATGTAAGATGGGTTATTTTAATACTGAGATATTTCAGGCCCTTCCTTTTTTATCCCCTCCCCTACTTAAAAAGGAAGTCTAAAATACTTTCTTTTTAATAACAGTCTTCTGTGATGGAGAAGTGAGAGAGGAACAAGAATGCCCAATCTGCAGTAAGCTGATATATATTATGGTTTCCATCAATTGTGCATTTCAGAGTGTGCAATTTGAGTGCTGCTCAGGTGTTAAATTGAAAAAACGCATATGTAGTAATTTGGACATTCTTTTCTTAGGAAGTTTTTCAGTAACGAGAAAGAAGGTACTTACTAATTCAGAAAATGTTGCTTACTAATTATAGAGTCTGTCATTTTGGCTGTTTTGCTCGTTGGTTGTGACACAGTATCCTGTCACTTCAGGGTCAGGCTCTTTTACAAAGCCTGCCCCAGCCTGGAGCAGCTCTCCCCTCGGCACTGGGACCATGGCATTCACTTTCTTACGTGGAAAACCATATTTGAGCAACTCTAGTCAAAGGTTAAAAACCTATGTAGAAAACCAGTCTTTTAACTGCTCAGCTCCTTAAACACCTTGTGCTCCATGCCCCCAAGGACTCAAATCTTGTGTTTGCAGTTGGACACCTGCCAAGAACTGTTCATTGACACTATAGGTTTATAGTTATAATAAAAAGGACATGTGTGTACCAATAACATGTTATGTATCTGAGTTAAAGGTGGATGTTGAGGGCAAGATTTTCAGTAGTTTGCTGTCTGGAAGCTACCAGTTGAGTATCTAGGTGAATATAAAGTTTTTTCAAGCATGCAGTAGCAACTGTTGACCTTTTGAAAGAGTGTTGCTTTTTGCTTCAGACTTAAATAGTTGTTTGAGTTATGTAATAATGAGATCTAAATTATTTGAATTATAGTATTGCCTTTTGCAATAAGGAAAAAACAGGATGCAGTGATTGGAGTCAGAACCTCACCACCTGCATTCGTGCTAATCTTGATATTCATACCAAATGATGCATGGAGGTGGCATGACTTGGTTTGCTGGTTGGTTTTTAAAAAGGGAGAAGATGAGGCCTATATGTGTGAGGAGAAAGACAAGCAGTCCTGCCATTCTTGATTGGTTCTGATTTGTTGATATTTTTCCTAGAGGATGAGTAACAAAGAATTTCAGTTTGCCTTTCTAATAGTAGCTGGAAGAAGCTCCTGTTATCTTCTGCATTTTTTAGTTTTTGTTTTGTTATCTTAAGTGCCTTGGCATTGTGGGCACAAGACAAGTAACAGTCAATGTGCAAGATAGAAAAGGAGTTGCAATATGTTCATTTAAATGAAAGCCTGAAAAAAAACAAAAACAGACACACGAAATAAATTTCAAGAGTTATGGGTTTTGAGTTATAGCCAAAATGTCAGTTTATTAATTTTCTGAAATCTTTGATGGAACAGTAAACACTGCTTTTTGCATCTGTAAGCTGCCATTTGTTTTCAGCTTTCTTTTCTCCAAGATTATCCAAAGTGATTTTGATGATCCACTCCTATAGAGCTAAACCTTAAACTACTGAAATGATTATTCTAATTTTTGATAAATAACTATTCTTATTTTTGATAGGTTTTATTTTTTGTCTTGGACAAAGAAAATTAACACTGAGTAATGGTTTGAGGATATGCGAGTTGTCACCAATGTATTTTTTTAAGTTTTAAAACTCAAGAGCATCTTTTATATTAGAAAAAATAGTCATTATATGGAAACTGTTTATTTGGAGACAAGCCCTGAGTGTGCAGGAGACATGTTAGTAAGTCACTGACATATGGATGTGATCGTTGTTTCTTTGACCAGATTTGGTTTCTGCAGAGTGCGTGAGAAGGGAAGATAAATTTTGTCCTAGTAATACTGTAGTGACTCATAAATAAATGGTTACCCTTTGGTGCTTACAGTTTTCATTAAAGCGGCCTGAGCTTTGTTATTGACACCATAGGTTGCCTATTCAGGGAAATGCAGTAAAATTTATCAGTGTGCTTTCTACACCTAATAAATCATCCAAACAGGGAACCATATGGCAGATAAGACCTTGAAAATGTGGCTTCAGCATGTGAAGAGTCAAGTTGCTGAAATCTTGAATGATTACAGCTCGTGCATTTTCCCCTGGAATATCTTATAGTTATTTTACATGCCATTTTCTTGTTCATCCTATTGCCTCTTTGTCTCTCTCTCTCTTTCTTTCCCCCCCCTTCTTTTTCAGCAGTACTGTGATTTCAGAAAAAAGTCGAAAGCAGATAAGACATTTTTATAATGCCTTGCTGGTAGGAGGAAGAGGGGCAGGGAGGAGCAGAGACTGATGGGAAAGGATGATATATGTGGCGGCTGTGTCCCAACTCTCCTCTAGCCCATTGTCATTAATCATGGCTATTAGTTTTTTCAGAGCTGCCTTGTCTGCACAGTGCCTCAGAAAAGCCATTGTTTTTTCATACCACAGTCCAGGGAAAGCAGCGGGGGGTGTGTGGGGGTATGGATGGGACCTTCTATAGTACTCCTTTCTCCTGTCTGTCTAAATCCTTTTTTTTTCTTTCTTTTCTTTTTCTTTTTTTTTTTTTTTTTTTTTTCTTTTTCTACCCCTTTCTTGAAGGGAAAAAGATCTTGGCTGTTTGTACCTGTGTGTAAGCACTTATCTAGTGACATAAACACAGGTCAGACAATTGTAATACATATTCACTGACTATTAGCTTTTGTATGCACTCTGCCTTCCTAAGGTGATTTTTTTGAAAAAAGAGAAAGACTTGTACTTGGACACTTTATAATCTGAGGGCATCAGCAAGATGTGAAGACCTATCTACGATACATTTTAAAAGAGGCATTTTAAAATCTCCCCCCCTGTTAAAGAAACAGTTTTTGTCTAAAGTTGGTATGGTTCTGCAGCTACTGTGTCCTTGACCAGTTCTTACGTAGGCAGAAATAAAAAATCTTCCCTTAAAAGTGCCCTCCTAATAAAAACAAAAGCAAGTGGAGAAAAAACCCCAAAACTTTCACACTGGCAGAGAGAATAAAATGTAGTCAATCAAGCAGCTGTCAAAAGTTTGCTTTCAAAACATTATAATAGAGTTCGTTGTTCTAAAGAAGCTTCAGCAATATGTGCTGTGTAAAATATACAAACAGCACAACTGATAATAGCATTTAATCTTTCATGGTTTGGCAGCCGAGGTTCAGCAAGATTTTGTACTTCGAAAACTCAGGCATGTTACTTTTAATTGCAAAGGAAAACTTACTCTTAAAAGGTACAAATTTTAATTACATTTTATTACAGAGAAAAATAGCATATTTTGAAATGATCAAATTTTGCTGTTTAGAACATTTACAATCTGAACATAGGTGTATGATCTAATTACACTTCTACAGATTAAAATGAACAAAAAGTTAAAGCAAGTGGTCTTCCTGCTTATATTTTCTCCTCTATAATAAAGCAGCAATGGCTTGAAAGTTAGGGTTACCACAAACAGTCAGTGGTGGCTGGAGAGGAAGGTTTTAATCCATTAAAATATTCAATATTATAAGTATCTGTCTCTTTGAAGCAAATGGCATGTTGATCCTTATGATTATAAAAGTCCAAGTGCTTCGATGCCCGTGGAGTTAAGAGACAACTTCAGAAAATGGATAAGAAAAAAATTGTTGTTTTTCAATCGCTGTTTTAGAGAACTCTAGTGTCTGAAACTTTAAACCAAACACTTTTAACCTGCAGGTGAAGATGAAGCTCCTGCTACAGGATGCAAAGAAAACTGCTCTTGCAATCACAATACATCTTTGGTGCAAGAACTTTTTTCTTTTTGCAGAACTGTCTTTATTATCATAAAGAGCCTCAGAATTTTAGGGCAACTGTGCTTCTGATAAACCTGCTCCATAGCATACTGGGCTACAGTTGTTTGTTAAAACTTCTGTTATACATAGGGAATTTGATTTCTTTTCTTTCTTCTTATTCTATTTTACTAATGTCTCTGTGGTAATATATTTCTGCAGGAAGCCCTAATAGCTAAGTTTTCTCAGTCTGCATGTGAATACAGAAGGGGAAGGTGGAATCTTGACCAGTTTTTCTTGTAGTTTGAGACTTGTAAAGCTGTTAGTATTGTACACTAGGAATACTGTCTCTAGGGAGATTGGTTTTAAAACGTGGTTTCTGTGGTTGCTTAGTTATGCTGACATGGGGTGATTAAAATTCCTCCTCAGGAAAAAAACCCAAGTTTTTCCACTATGCTTTAAGAAATCCTATCACTAATAGTGTGGGCTGGTGCTTACCAAGCCCTTGAATTAATAAGAAATTTATGCTAATTACTTTACTAGAGAACTGAGAAGATTGACTATTTTACTTTAGATGATAGTGGAAATTTTGTGAAGTCGAGCTTCCCACTGAAAGTACTACTCCAGGTAGGATCCCTCTGTCTGGGTTAGCTGGAGCCAGTGGCCATACAAAGACATTGTCCATGGTTAGATGGGCTCTGGTTTCTGATCTGTTTGGGTTTTTTTTATTTGTCTATTAAACAAATGCATGTTTTGCTTGAGATTGTAGTCAGTATCAGTACTGGATTTTGACAAAAGGATTTGGTGCTGTACACTCAATACTAAGGTGTATGTGTCAGTAATCTGTCAGTACCTGAAAGAGGGTTTGGTGAGTGAATTGACCTGATATATCAGTATTTATACTCTTGACATAAGAGTTTGTGTTTCCTTCCCAAAAATGTGATGTAGAATGAGCAAGCAGTTGCAAACTTTGCAGTATACTGAGTGTTTTTCCTCAGTTTTGCGGGAGTGATTTCCCCTCAATTTTGTAGGACGCTGAGCTAATACAGCTTGTCAAGATGAGGCTTTAGTTCTTCTGTAGATAACTATTTCTGGTTCTGTGGGATGGTAACTGTTATAATATTCTTAGGGAACCCTTTACTTACATGTCTCTAATGCATAAATCCACTGACCGTATTGCAAGTGCCTCTAGAATTGCTATATCCCCTGAATTGCATAGATTTTGCCCCCAAACTTCACCCTTGAGTGCTTTGATGCATTTTTAAATATTCATCTCCATCTTACTGTTACTTTTCCCCTTCAAACTTGGCTTATTTTTTCCCTTTTTTTTCCTCCTGTTGTCTTCTCCAGTCTCTTTTCTCTTGTTTCACGTATCATAGGAGATTACCCTAGACACTACAGTATGTACTCTATGCTCTTAGTTGTTCCTGGAGTTAATCTTCTTGTTTTCAACATCAAGAAAGAAAAATCCCCAAAACATGACTATTACCAGATTTGCTTCTATCCTTGTGACTGTCGGTGAACATCTGTCACCTGGCATGAAAGATACATTCTTTTAAATACCAGGGCTGGTTTATCAGGGGTTTTTAGAGTAAAAACTGTGTTTATATATCCTTAATTCCTTGTTCTGATGTTGCCCCTCCACCTCCTTAACACTTGGGCACAGGTATGCTGTATCATATGCTGAACAGGGATGTTCAGGAGGAACAATTTAGGATATATTAGGATAGATTATCTTGAAATAGCAATAAAGATGGGTGTGGGAAAAAAACCCAAATATTTTGTCCCTTTAAAGACAAATTATTTTATGTCTGTATGATGAAAGAAACATATATGCACGGCAGTACAAGATACAGTAATCAAAATAATACAAGAAAAAATAGCTGAATTTGTAATTTGTTTTAATAAATTTGCTTTAGTGTATCACCTATTTAATTGCATTCCAATCACTGAGAAAGGAAGTATGTTCTGTGAAGAAGAAAACCAACGATAGTGATTTGTGTGTAGTACTTGAAAAAAACCCCACCAAACATCCACCTAGCTTGTGGATTATTATTCCATTGGTTTAACTAATAAATTTATTTTTTTTTCAGAAATCTCTAGTGATGAACACTGACATAATAATAATAATAAAAAACAACAAAATTAAATCAAGGAAAAAAATAAGCCAGAAAGGATTTTTCTTGGCATGTCTAAGAAACTGGAAGCCTGAAACAGCATAAATAAATAATGTTATTCTGGTAGTATGTATACACAACACTGTGTGCAGCCTTTTCTACGATTTTTATTTTCTGCAAAGTCATATGTTTTTAGCTGTGATTGTGGCCTGTGCCAAATGGTTCACCTTGTCTTGCGTAATGAGTATAAACAACTGGTCACTGCACTGACCAATGAAACTAATAAAGATATATGGCACTGTGCTTGCTTAGGGAGTCACATACACAGTCGTAAACTATATGTGACATTTATACCAAAGTAACGTGGTTCCAAACTCTCTTGCTCTTTGCTTACAAATTCTGAAGAACAAACTATTTGACTGATGTTTTGCTAAATTTAATATGCTTAGCAAGTGAAATTATTGCCTACTCTAATGCTGTGTAATTATTAAGATACACTGCTTTTAAAAATACCAAGTGAATAATATTGATTTAGTGAACTGCTATTTAGAAAAATGCCAGCAAAGGAGGAATATTTTATTTTAGCTGCCTTAGAGCTGTAATGGGTCTGTACTGAGATATGCATGTGGAAATAAATTATGCACAAGGTAAACTATTTCGTTATACAGTACCCATAATATTAATTAAGCTGTAATTTTACCAACAAAGCTTTAATTTAACAAATAAACAGGAATCATCTGTACTGTTCTTTGAAATATACAACTTTGGGGCTGTAATAAAACATTCAGGAGCACCTGCAATTAATTTTAAAGCAACTAGCAACTTTAAAGGGTAATTGTAAGTTATAATTTATTTATTTGACTTATGCTGGATATAATTACAGTTATAATGCATTATTATTTTCATTCAAATGTTAGATCTATCTAGTTTACATTTAAAGTGGGCAGATTGGGGTAATAATAGCATATATATTTTCTACTCTTAACAACAGCATACAAAGTAATAGATACAGATGGATCATTGTCATCCAGAGCAGTTCCAAAGACACTTTAGCTTACATTAAAATAGATGCATGTATTTTCCCTTCATCAAGACATTTATGCTGCATTCAGAAGTTCTGTGAATGCCACATTTGTACAGTAAATCTCCTAAACTGTTGGTATGACTGGGTGGTATTTGTATTGGAGCATCATGTCTTACAATTTTGCTGGAAATGTTAAAAGTAGGTGGTTGTGACTGGTTGCTGTTTTTTTAAAGAAAATTTTCAAGACCATTACACTTTTCAATTTCTACTTATGATCTTTATTTGTATTTTGGTGTGGAGAAATAGAACTGAGAGAAATACTGGTGCAGAAAAAAAGGAAGCAATTATATGGGCCCGTTTTGTTTGTGGCTGAGAGAATGCTGAAGTGGCAGATTTGCAAATTTGTAAGCGAGAAAAGCTTAGTGTTCATCTTTATCAGCCAAAGTGGTTTCTTGTTAGCTGAGCAGCAAGCTAGAAAGCGACCGATTTTGACAACATAATTTACATCTTTGTATAAAACTATTGCTGGCAGCCGAACTAATTTGCGCTGGATTAGGTTGTTTGTCTCTGCTGCTGACTAACCATGCAATCTATCAGGGACCGTTTTCAAATATCACTTTTCAACTGTGCCCTTGAGAGGAGGAATTGATCGGGAATATACAGAGTAAAATTACTCCAATAACTTTATAGAAAAAACAATTACTGGATCATACGGATGTGAATAATTCTGAAAAGCTGAAACGTAATGAATTTAGCTCTGTGCCTATCTTTAATGTACACGCCCAGTGTATTAACGTAAATCACTCTTTTTTTTGTTATTTTCCTGTTACTTTGAACATGAAGGAAGGTTTGTGGTGCAAATATTGATACTGCAGTATACTAACCTTCTGAAATACAGTCTGATTTGTGAGATTCTATCTTCTCTTTTCTTTAAACCACTCTTTGCAGTTCCTTCCCATGGAACGGAGGAATGTTCTCTGTAGTGCAAGTGCAGAATAACTTTGCCAACTTTTCCAGCAAAATCGTTAGTTTGGGTTTGATGACATATAATGAAAAGAAGTGCTACCAACATATATCTATGCATAGTTTATCATATATTCTGTATACCAAGATACCACCAATTTCATAAGAGGAAAAAATATTATGTTTTCTTTTTTTTTTATTATGAATGTTTTCTTCCTCTCTTCAAAGATTATGGACAATAGAATAATGTAATGGAGGAAAACCTGGTTTTGCAACTGATAACCAATCCTTAGTTGTTTATAAGATGCTCTAGATTAGCTACCAAACAAAAAACCATTAAGCACCTATTATTTTAAAGCAGTGGGTACATTTTTCATCACATTTCTCTGATGAATTTTCACTTGTGCATCCTGCTGGAGGTAATTAATTGCTTTCAGTTCAGAGGAGTAATAATGCAATAAATTATGCTGGTATTTCTTGTCAGGGAAGAATCATATTGCTGCTTCCTTACTAAAGCAGGACTAATAATCTAGCTGGAGCTACAGACTCAGAAAGTACCTGTACCATTAAAATTTATGTAAGGAATCAGAAGACTAACTGCTGCCTAGAATTATATTAAAAATCCGATTCTTCTGTGTAAAAATGGCCTCTTGTGATGACAGCGCAAGAAGTGGGAGACTGATGCTGTGTCTTCATATATATTCCTTTTTTTTGACCTTGGGCATGTTACTTAACCTGCCTATGCTTCAGTTCCCTAGCTGTGAAACAAGGATGATGGTACCGGCATTCACATTGACCTTGAGGCTTTACTAAATTAGCATTAAAGTTGCTTGATAGTATAAGGAACAGGAATCCAGGTCAATTTATTATTTCATGATTATCGATGAGTACATCTGCTGACAGTATTTCTCTGGATTGAAATACTGTAAAGAGAATTATTTTAGGTAACATTGTCATATCAAAGTAGTTGCTCATAGTGAAACATAAGTTAAATAATACTGTTGTTTTGGGTTATATTTTAGTTGAGGAAGAAAGGAGAAATGTGTTACTGCCTAGAGAAAGGATGTTCCGAGTGATAGCTAGCGCAGAGCTGGTGTGCAGAGTGGCCAATGCTTGGTGATAATAATACCTTGTTATCATTAAAGTAGGTTTTAGCCATACTGTGGTGTCCAGGTTTGCCTCTGAGTGGACAAGTAACATGCAGTGTTGAGCGATGTTGCAGCATCTCCCTGATGTCCAGGCTCTTCAGAAAGCAGCCCGGACGTGACTGCTGAGACAGATGCTCATGCTTGGAAATAATCCCCATTCTGCAATTGCAAACAACTGTAAGGTTGTTAAGCTAAGCAGTTACAAGAAATATTAAACTTGCATGCCTATAAATACAACGTATAGTAAGTTTTTAAAAAAACTTTTTTGATTTTTGTTTCCTATTGGAAATCTTCCCTAGCCAAAACTCTGTCCTCTTGACTTTGCTGCCACTGTTGCAAGCACATATATGGGTAAGTAAGAGCTCTCCTATTTTTTTCAAAGAAAACTGGAAACAATAAAAAGATTGCATCACTGCATGCTTCTTTATCAAGGTTGGAGACTGTGTAATGGACGTATCACCGAAGGGAGACTGTGACAGCAGCATGCATGACTTGTCATCCTTCATGTTCAGTAGGTGCAGGAAAAAGATCAAAAGGGAACATGTACTACCAGTCAATTCACAGGTATTTGTTAACAGTAGATAAAAACTTAGGAACCCTTCTGTCAGAATCTGGAATGGAGTTTAATGTAGTAGGCACAGTGAAGCAGAAAACTTTTATTTCTCCCTTCACACTTCACCTCTCTACCTTCCTTCATCTAACCATTCCTCACCATTCCCACTCTCTGGGTTCTTATTGAAGTCACTCTGGTTCCCACCTCCATGTCAGGTTGATTTCTGTTGCCTCTTGCTTTCTCTTTGTTGGTTTACAAATGAATAATTTCTTGATTTGTTTTCTTGATTAATCCTGTTCTCATTACTTGTTCCTTACTCAAGCTTTCTGAAAGGTCACTGCTTTGTCTGAGGAGGGGAAGCAGAGTTTGGTCATCAGGGAAGACTGAGCTTGGAAGGTTAATTGTGAATGTTTTTTAGATTTCAAGAGAGTATGGATGAGTCTTCTATGATGATTTCTTCCAAGGATGATTTGGTGAGACTTTTAACAAGAATAGCAGGCATGCTAACCAGTTGATATTTAGTAAAGTTTTAGAAAACACCCATGAATACTGAAGAAATTCAACGTCCTTATTTAAAATTACTTAGACAAATTTTAGGAGTTCAAAAGTAATGCCTTAAACTCTCTGACAGTTTTGCTGTCTGATGGACGACCTCTCTTTCTGAGCCGTTCTCCTTTCAGGCATTCTGCTCTTTGCTTTACAAATTGATCATCACTGTATCTGGTAGTTGGGTAACTGAATACTTGAAAGCATGTTGTTTCAGTTTTAGATAAGACAACTAAATTGGTTACTTTTTTATGTCCTTCTGAGTAGATTGTGAGTATCATAATTTTTAAATTGGAAGACACAATATGGGTGAAAACTTACAAGCAACCTAGACCAGAGATACTGAGAAGTAATTGTCATGTTTGGCATTTAGGTCTGCCAGTGCTTTAGTGTCAGCCAAAGTGTACTCTGATTTGTTCCAGTTTAGGCCCTCTTTTTTGGCCAAGAATTACAGGTTAAGCTGAGTGATTACTCAAAGAGTGTAGTCTTACAATGAAACCTGAGTGATAGGAAGAGATCTGGCATTTCATTATGTCTTTCGACCTAAGCAGGGTTTCAGCTTGACCTTCTAGGTTAGAGAAGCTTTTATATTAAAACACTTTCACTTGTGTGAGATCTACTGTTGTGTGCAGAAGAGAGAGCTGGTTGAATGGGATGCTTAGCAGTTGAGAGGCACAGCTCTGAGGTCTTTTGAGGTTTTTTTGTTTGCCTGTCTTGGATTTGGTTTTAGTGGGTTTTTTTGTGGTTTCTTTTTTCTTTTTTTTGGGGGGGGGAGCAGGGGGTGGGGCAAGGATATGTGATTTGGTTTTTTTTTGTTAATTAAAGATTTTTACTTCTTCAGTGCCAGTGATGCCTTTATTTACGCTTGTATTTATACAGCTAACATCCTATTTGATTGTGAGCTGAGTGGCACATTATTAATAACCCCCCCAAACCTGTAGTGTTTCTTTCTATGTGTGATTGCTGCATTGTGTGTACTCACTTTGCTATTTTTTCCATGCAAAATTCAATTTCTGTTTTTTCTACCAAGCTATTACCTACTGATTTTAACAATGGCAACTTGCAAGATAAAAGCCTTCAGAACTAAAAATATAAGTTTTTAGCTTGGGTGGAGTATACCACATTCCCTATGCCAGTTTTCTGTGAGAAGGTCATTTTAAATGAAGTGAGCCCAGAGAAAAACATTTCTCCCTTTTTCTGACATGAAGGTGGGAGAAGGAAACAGTTGCAGTGAGATTCTTACATCAGGTATTGGCAATCTACTGTACTGCAAATGTCCATTCCTTCACTCTTCTGTCTCTTGGACTGTTAAAGGAACTACCACTTTTAAATGAAACACAGAGTTTTGAGGAAGATATTCTCCATACTTGCCAACATTTTCCCCTCTAGCAATACAGAGTTTCACATAGATGCTTGAGAGAAACCCTTTCCTTCCTTCTGCTGCACTGCATGTCAATGGATGCTGCACTATATTAGATTCAGGAAGGAGGCTGGAGCAGCACAACTTTACTCTTAATGAAGACCAGTCTTCAAATTCATTGTGTTTTTTTAAGTTTAAAAATCCTTTCCACCCCCCCTCCTTTTTTAGCCTTATTTTCAGCTCCCTAACTGTGGTCGCAGTTCATAGTTCTGTTTTGCAAGATCCCTCTACCCCACTTACCGAAAAAAAAATAATTTAGATTCTTAGGTGTCAACCTAACATTGGTAGTGCATAGAATCAACCTTTCTGGTGACAAACTGTTCCCTCCTCTTGAGCTGCTACGTGGCACTAGAGAGCTGATGGCAGTAGACATAAAGTATTTTTCACAAAGGTGCTATCACCTGACTGTCTCTGGTATAGGATTGATGGCATTTTTAAAGGTAGATAAGACTTTACCCAGCTGTTCCAGTTCTTTGTATGGTGCAAAGCTTTCCCCTTTCATTACCTCCAAACTGAGTAGCTTTTAATAATTTTAACTTTTGAGATAATTACATCTCTACTTTCAAAGTACTGACAAGGTGTGAATTTTGAAAAAGTTTTTTTTCCCTTTCCATACCAGAGGCAAAGCCAGCAAATATTTATACCAGTGTTTCTGAGGGCTTTAGACAGGTGTAGGAGAGCTTCTGGGAATGCCTTGTTTAGAGGACCTCGTCTAAACCAAATAATTTTGAAAACCCGGATAATCAACAAGTAAAATACTCCAATTACGTTGTATAAAAAGGGCTGTTCTCTAGACTGCTTTGTGTGCTCAGAGGAGCACTGCTAGATTGTTACCTCATCCTCCCATCTGTAGTGCACTCTTCACCTGATATCAAGGATATCAGACAGTTTGACTAGTGTTTGACAGACTTTTCTTGATTCAGTATTGTTGAACAGGGGGGAAAAAAGGTTGGTGGATAGTTATTTAGGCTTGTGAATACACTCCAGACATGTAATTTGGATATTTATTTAATGCCTAGAGTACAGGTTTTGAGACAGGGTGCAAAAAACTTATTCATCACAGCATGCCATATTCTGTTTTGTGAAACAGAGGCAGTGTGAAAAGAGAACTTTTATTTCAAGTAGATTTGAGTGTTAGTGATCTGGCCAAATACAAAATTCTCTTACATATCAACCAGAGTGGATTCCTCTGTGAAGAGTGTTAATTCACCTGTCTTCAGTTCATAGGTCTAAATTTTCTTCTAGCTACTAGCAAAGCTTCTTGTTAATCATAAAATGAGTCAGGAAAGAATGCAAAGATGAGACTTCAGTACCCTTACCTTACCTTACCCTTACCAGCAGAATGTGGCTGCTCTCAACTTGTTGATTGATGCCAGACAATTTAGCAAGCCTACTATTTTCAGTTACCTAGATTTTGAGTTAACTCATGTAAGGATACGAATCTTGGGAGTTGGGGATTTTTTTTAAAATAATTTTCGTAGAATTCTAACTTTTTGGTTGTATGTGTTGTTTTTTAATTAATGATTAGTAATTTTGAACAATGAGATCTGAGTTACCTTACTCTGTAGAAATAGTTGCTACCTTTCTGATCTAGCCTCTTAGCATCATAAAAATGTTACCTCATCCTCTAAGTCCTCCTTTTTCAGAGTGAGAAAAGATCTTTTTTTTCCAGCAAATAAATCTGTTCTCTTACTGTTCCTTTAAGTTTTAGGTTGAGCATTGTCCCTGAAGTATGGAGTGCACTGAATGGAGAAATCTTCCTGAGTTGCCAAAACTTTAATTTTGTGAACATGATAAATTTAGACACTTGTGTAAGTGACAAGTCTGTCGCTTCTCTTCCTCTCCTGCAGTTGTGCTAAGTTCCATATGAAGCTTCAAGCCCAGGGTAGTGTTGTGTTAAGTCAGGCAGGTGTGCAGTGCAATGAGAAGCTCAACATATATGGGAATAATCTAGGTAAACATCCCATAGTTTTGAAAAACGTGGTGGTTTGATGGATATTCACAATGACTAGGCAAACCCCAAGCTTTCTCAATGTCTTCTACACTGCAGACTGCATACAACTTGTGAGATCCTGAGCTGCTGGGAACCCTGTTACAGTCTCCTGTGGATAAAGTGAAGGACAACACTTCACGCTGGTGAAACAACACCCACACACAGTGCTCTCATGCTTCATGCACAGGTCCAAAGGTCAAAGGTGCATAAGATCAAAAGACTCCTGGGTCTTTGCCCTTTCTTCTTTATCAGTCACCTTTGGCTGGCCCCTTGATGAGGGCTTTTTAGAGATGCTCTTTTTCCATGGTGCTGGAGAGGTTGACTAGAACCTGATCTTATGTGGCCAGTGTGGTTAGCCAAGGGCTTGCTGTTGCTAGCCAGCTTGGTCTCAACACTGACCTCAGTGTAGGCTCTTTAATCTGTCAGACTGTCAGTCAGGATCCCTTTGCCAGGCTGGTTGTTGCTAATTCTCTGCTAGCAAGTGTATCGAAATCTTGCTCTGCCAAAGAAGGTTCTTTAATGTTGTTGTTTATGCAGGCAAATAGTTAAAATTTCACATCTAAAAGATTAAATATTGTAATCACATAATTAGAAAAAATGTTACATGATTTAACATAGCATTTTTCTATTTATGTAAGTGACAACTAATGGTTTCTTTTTTCTCCTAGCTTTCAGAAAGATTCTTCAACTTTGTAATTTTAAAACATTTTCTCCTACACATGTCATTGTTCTTTTTAATAGGATCTGCCAGAACAACTCTGAGCAAAAGCTCTGCATTTTCACATTATTATCTCATTGTCTATCCCCAGTGTTATAGCCTTACTGTGACTTCCTAACTAATCAGCTATTTCAACTTTCATTCCATAAGCTTTATGTCTGAGTGTAATTAAATGAGCATTAAGTCCTTTTTTTACTAGCAAAGCCTGAAAGTTCTGATATTACAGTAATAAGTGTGAAGTGAATTTTGAATGGCATTTATATCCTTTCATGGGCTCTAAATGTTTGATTTGCATAACTAGTTAAAATGATATCAGAGCAGCATATTGATTTAATTCCATCTCAGAAAACTGTTAATTAATAATGATAATAAATGTGTCAGTCCTTTATTATCTGCTTTGAATTGGTGATGATGTCTATATTAATACTACTTCAGTAATAGACCTCTGCTGGCTATTGTTGGCAAAGCTTTGACGGCTTGAATAACTAGCAATCAGAATTTATAAAATTTATTGTGGATCAGATTTTAAAAGAATAGTCATTTTATCACATGTGTGATTTTATTAACACCTATTACTTAACATTTTATTTAAATAAATCACTAAGAACAGAAACTGGCAAAGAACAAAGAAGAGGTTTGAATTTCTTAAACTTTTTTTGTCCTTGCAAGTTAGATTGTTGGATTTGTTCCTACACGTAAAGGAGATAATTGAAGGATTTTCAGTTTTCCTTAACACTTTAACAGTAATATCTTTAAAAAAGTCCCTAAATATACCTAGAGGTATTTTGTGGAAAAGAGATGCTTGGTCAGTAGAAGTTTTTATTATTTTGCTAGATGTTTTTTATAATTTTGTGATATGTCTTACTTTGACTCCCCCTTCTTATTTCAGAATGAAATTAGATTATCACCTATTCAGGTTTTTTCCTGTTACTGTTTAGTGTTTAATCAGAATTAGTTTTTTCCCTTCTGGACACTGGCAAAAGAGTCCTTTGTTTGTGCTATTTAAGACTGGATTTTGGTTCCTTTCTCAGCAGGGAACATTAACTGTTCTAATATTCAGCACCACACTACCTTACGGAACTGCACTACAAGCGTCTAGAAAGGAAAGCACTCAGCTTTTGTCAGCAGATAATGTTCTCTACATTCCCTTTTAGATGAGGAAATATTTAGGAAACTGACTTTTGTTTGCATGGACCCTTAATGTAGGTCTTGAATCACCATTTTTTTTAGGAAAAAAAGTATCTTCTCTATTAATGTTGTTTACTTTCCCTGCAGCTGAATCCTCAGACTCTTGACTTTTTATATGTGTTGTTTGTACTAAAAACTGCCTAATCTGAAAGGGTTGGGCTGAAAACTAGAGCAGTAATTCAGCTGCTAATAAAACTTAATATTACCAGCACCCAGTTAAAGACTTGTGTGCCAAGTTTAATGCTCTGATTGCAATTTTAATTGCAAAAATTAAATTCTTAAGAATCTGAAATGTTTGTTTTCCTTACAATCCTTTTGAAAAATCAGGGGTTAATGGCCTTTTGTTGCAGCTGATTAATATGAGTAGCTCTAAGGACAGAAGAATAGGGAGTGACAAAATACTGGCGTGCTTCTTGCTTTCTAAACACAACTCTTCTCTAAGTTACCTTCATGCAGTATTGCATGGACAGCAGTGAACTTGCTCTGATGTGAGCAGACACCATATGAAAATGGTTACATAGCACCAAACCTGAGCTTAGAAATTCTGTTGAGAGGAAGTTAAAAGCACAGTAAGGAAAACCAAACCTGGATATTACAACCTGGTTTTGTTTGCACCACTGTGGTGATGGCTGTGTCAACAAAACTTTTTTTTTTTTCTTTTCTTACAGTGATAGTTTATCACTATCAAAAGTTCCATATAAACAAAGGAGTGATTTTTTTTTTTTTGTTTTATATTAACATTTTGAATTTAACCAGTGAAATTCTTTTTATTTCTGGGAAAAAGCTACTAGAAGTGCATTGTTTTCTGGCAATTCTTGCCTGCCACTTGAGCGATGTTTAGAAAAGTTTTGTTCTGATTTTACACAATGATAGAATAAAGTTCTTGTTCAGACTTCAGATGTGGTGTTTAACCAGAAAGGTAGTGCATGGTGATGACTCAAGTGAAAATACTGAATCTCTCTTTAAAAGGATGAGCAAGAAAGCATAATTTGAATGCTGAGTGTTCTCAGTGCCTGGCATATTTTAGAAAAGACTGTCCTACACTGTTTCAAATATTGAGATTCAAATTTATCCCTGTATCATTGTTGACAGATGGTGAGTACATCTTGCTTGGATGTCATGTTCTCCCTCTTAAGAAGCTCTGATCTGCTCTTCGATGCCCCAGGAAGGTGAAATCATATGTCCAGCTTTGTCAGATCACATTCATTGACCCCTGATCCAGTGCTGAATCAAAGTTTTTGACTCCCCAAAGAATGGGAATTTGGTCCACTTCCACTAAAGGCTTTGGCCACCTGGCTTTCATGGAGTTGGTCATTTTAATTTAATTCCTTTTCTGAAAGCCTTCTTCAAAAGTTTGTTAACCTTTAGCTGGGAGAGAGACGGTGTGGAAGTCTAAGAATAGGGGCAAAATGTTGTATTATGTTTCCTTTGTCAGTGGGTTGACCTTTTATGTGTTTCCTGAAGTTCCTGACAAGATGATGTATGTTGAGATGAATAGCCATCAGTTACATTTAAAAATGCCTTTTTCTGTGGTGCTTTTATAAATTACTGTGATCTTAATATATAACTGGGTATCCATATGCTCTTTATAGAAATTCTAACTAGCTTTTCAGAATTCATCTTTGCCATATTTGTTTGAGACAATATTAAGCACAGGCCCTTTGCAGCAGCTTGTTGAGACACAGAGAACATTACTGGCCATTGAGACTTCATAAAGTTAATAGATGGAGGTTAACTACCCCTGCTGGAGTTTATTCAGAACTTTGGAGTTAAAATCCCTTCTGGAGGTTTCATTTGGTTTGGTTTTGGTTGCTTGTTTTGTTTTGAGGTTTCTTTTTTTTTTTTTTTTGTTTTGTTTTTTTTTTTTGTTTTTGTTTTTGTTTTTGATTTTGTTTTGTTTGTTTGGGTTTTTTTGTGTGTGTGTGTGTGCCAGTATCAGACATTTTATAGGTACAAACATCAAGAATTTTGATTTATTGCATTATATTTGGGTTTTTTTGCTTGCTTTGTGTCTTTTTTTTTCACCTGCCAAATTTTAACAAACACACTCTCACAATGTTGGGTGAGGAGGCACAGCTAGATGATGCTTTAACTGGTAAATTATTTTAACTTGCATTTTCAATGAAAGAAAAGCTGCATAAAACACACTCATGTTCTCCCCACCCCCAAGTCATCCTCTGCCCCCCCCCCCCCCCCGATTTTATGTGCACATTGAAATATATTTATGGTTTTCTCCACTGGCATAAATCAGATGTAGGTGACAATATATCCAAATAACCTCTTTGATGCATGGTTTTTGTTAATAATTATGTGCTGCTAATAATTAACAGGTGTGTGAAAAAATGAATTAGTAATGAGAAGAGAGTTTGTAAGCCGTCTGTTATCATCCCTTGACAAATGCAAGCAAGGGCATAAGCTGAATACAAAGGCCCTTCATTATAGTTTAATGGCATTTGATAAGTTAACCCCTTTTGTCACATAATGATGCTGAGCTTTTATTGTGGGAAGTTTTCTGTCTGATAGTAACAACATTTTTTCTTTAACCCAGCCTTCTTAACAAGAAAATAGTCAGTAAAATATCCAAAATATCTGGAGATTAGGATTTTGAACTGCATTTTCTAAGTAACCTGTAAAGTTTTTAAAATTTTGTGCAGTATTGTGAGCAATTATTCAGTGATTATTGAAACAGAAGCTTTTATGGGCTCTTCTGTAAATTATGTGAGCAAGTGGATCCATAAACTGTCCATATTCCTTGAATTTCAGTCTTTTAGACAATGAACTGTTTCAACCATCTGGAAGAGAGACTTGCATCTTGTGCCAGGGAAGAACAAGGTTTCACAAGTGGCAGTTTTGGTCTCTTAAGCATGAAAAACATGCTTAATGGTTTTCATGATAGAAAGTGTGATTTTGATTCTGGCATGGCCTCCTAAAAATGCTCAGAAAATGCTTGTTTTAACAGCTGAGGTACTGGTTTAACTGTGTGCTTCTAACCAGTTGCTGCTTGTGGATAAAGTTAACAGACAAATGCAAATTGAATAATTTCAAATTTATCTCTAAAAAGAAAAAGAGTTGTTTCTTTTTGCCTGTATAATTTTGTCAGACCTTTGAATTGTTAGGGTTTATCTGGTATTTGGTTTTTTTAGTGATTAATTTATGATGCCTTACTCCACTTTTTTCCCTAAGGTCCTTCTCTTTGTTATACTGGTTTCATTTTTTCAGAAGGCCTCTTTGTCTTTACATGTGTGGTGTATGGCTGTAAGTAGCTGTTTGACTTCAGAACTTGAAATTAAATTTATGAGGGAAGAATATCTGAAAAAAAATTGTACTATTCTCATGACTGTTTACTGACTTGAAAAAAAATAATAAACTTTACCTAGAAAGAGATCTAAAGCTGCAAAACAGGATGGCTGCAGGCACTTCTATTCAGTATTTGAAGTGTGTTCACTTTTGTGTTGAGAGACAATCAAAAAAAGTTACTGCATCGTGTCTGCCATTCCTATATCGTCATCTCTGCTTGCAATAATAGATTTGTAAAACATTGGGAGTGTGATTTGTAATGAAGGGAAGAAAACCCTAGAGGGTTTATGAAACTGGGACTTGCATATGTTGAGACAGCTGAAGTCTGCCAAAACTTACTTTGGCACTGTTGGTTCTGTGATGTGGTTATGGGAGCGATCAGTCAGTTTTCTGCACAGTAGCTTTGTGTTCAGTCAACAGCATCTTTCAGGAAGAGTCTGGGGAAAAAAAGATCTTGCATTCCTAGATTCTTCAGAAGAAAACTGCTCTTGAGAATTCTCAAATGCCAATTAATTTTTCAGTGTTTCATTGGCAGGTTTTCCTCTTTCCTTCATAAACTCCCTAGCAGAAGGTCTCCTGTGATTTGAAAGACAGACATTGATGTTTTTTGGTCAGTGTTCATTCATGGTGTGACAATCAGTGGAATATTACTGTCTTATTCTAAAGATGGTGTGCTATCTACTTGGGTACTGAAGGTTATTAGACAAGATGAACACAGTACCTGAAATTGGTCACTGCAGTACTTGAAGGAAGGAGCTTAGTCTGCATGAACTCTTGTGAACCATGGAGAACCTTGCTAGCTAAGGAAGCTCACAGGTTTAGCACCAACCCATCCTGACTTAAATACAGTCTTTGGGATCTTCCTGTAACATGGAAGGAAGTTGTGTTCTGTAATATACTGCGTTAGCATTCTGCTTTTTTTTTTTCAATAGATAACTTTTCTGAAAAGTAAGTGTTCTTAAATACTCTGAAGATTTGAAGACTGGATCTAACTCTTTTGCAATTTGGTGTTCCTTCATTTGTGTTAGTTAACAGGAGTTCCAAGCTGCTTGGCTTGAAACTCATGCATGTTTGTCATCTTTGTTCCTTTTTTGGAAGACAGTTTTCAGTGATCCTTTTGGGGAAGTGGAATCAGCCTAACTCATTTGTGTCCCAGAACCGAGCGACGTAACATTGCACAAGACTGTATTGCAGCATTGTGCTGTTGGAAAGAGGCACTTTGTATTTCATTCAAGTGACATGATCTCCAGAAGGTGATAAAAGCTCATACTCTGGCCAGTAGCAGGGCCTGCTAATTCAGTCAGTCTCCGTAGTGTCTTGCAGCATAGACCAAGCCCTGGATTTTTGCAGCTATCAACAAGTTATGTTGCTTTGGTTGCAGCAAGGTGACTGTTGCTGTTGGCAGGTCTATCAGGTGGTCATATTTTACAATTTTGAAATTGGGAAGTTAGTTGAAAAAGTGTGTGTTCTAGTCAGTTTGGATGACTCTAAATGCTCTCTGAGAACTCCCTTATAGGTAATGAACCAAACCTATGTGAGATAAATATGAAAGCAAATGCTCACAGTTTGTTTGCTGTGTTTGTATGATATATGAAGTGAAAGGCTGGTCTTCAGCCTTTTATTGCCACTGCTTTTGCACAGTGAACTAAAATATCCTTCTCTTTATCTTCAATTCTTCATTTCCCTTTTTTATAAGCAACTTCCCAAAGGGGAGCCTTGCGTTTGTTAACTAGTGTTCGGTGACTGGTGCGTCAGCTCAGCTGTGCAACATGCCAACACTAACTGCTCCTAAATAACATCTATTTGCATAGTGCATTGAGAGCTGTGAACTCTCCTCTCATTAAGTGTGTGAGAACTCTCGCTCAACCAGAAACACTAAAAACTGAGCTGCACTCCTGAGGGGTTTTTCTACTGTGAGCCCTTCCAGTGTATTATACCGGTGTGACACTTTCTGGGGTGACGTTGCAATGAAGGAAAGGAATAATGTAAAGGGATTGTATGCCTTGGCTTCCCATGCAAACTGTTTCATATACTCTTCCCTCTTTTCCTGCCCTCTTATACATTTCTCAGTGTGGGAACTTAATGTTTTTGGTGATATTTCAACAACAATCAGTTAATGGTGGAGTGAGGAGGAAATGAATAATCTATGGAAAACACCCCATTGTCAAATTCAGCACTCTTGAACTTCAGTTTTGCTGTTCTTTGTGTGAAATTATGTAGTGATGTTCACCAATATTTTATTGCAAGTTATGTTTTGTAATACTTGAGCAATATATAACTGTGATCAATGTTGTGACCTCAGGGAAATTGCTTATATAATTACAGAAAGTTTACAGTAGTAGGACAAGGAATTGGGGAAAATATATCACTGTAAAATATAAATATGTTTAAATTACATTTAGGATTTGGAATAGTTCCTTGCTTGTGTTTTACAGAGTAATCTGTGATTTAAATCAGGTTTAGTTGTGGGGTTTTTTTCTAAATTGGGTATTATAAATCAAGAGTAGTTGCTGCATATAGCACACAAGAGGATTTCTTATACATTTTAATGTTGCATAAGTAAGAAATACCAGTAGTTCAGCAGTAAAATTGCAAATGTAAGCAAAAGCGAAGATTTTTCTAAATTTAACTAGGTTGCATTTGTTTAGTAAACTCCAGCAATAATTTACTGTTTTATTGCGTTTGCTGTTGAGAACTTGCTAGCTTTAAAAAGGGGAGGGGGATAAAGGAAGGAGCAATGTTATAATTGCTCTGGAACTGGGGGGAGCAGAGAGAAGAGGGGAAACTTCTAAACAGTCTGCATACAATAGGTTAAAGTAGAGAAAATAAATCTTGGCAAGATAATATGTTTCTGCAGAAGACTAAGGAACTTCTGGTAATGTGCATTCTGTATTTGTGGGATAGAACAATTCCTAATAAAAACATCAAGCTCAAGATGTAGTTATGCCTTCTTAAGACTTCGGAGACATGAAAGATAATAGGCAGCTTTTCTTATTCATGAGTTTCAATATGTAAAAAATAGAAATTCTGGTAGTTATGCTTTAAAACAAAATAAACACCGTTGTTTTGTAAATAAGGAGGTTTAAAACTTGATTTGAATTTGCTCTACAGCTCTATGTATGCATGCTTTATCTCAGGGTAGATTTCTGTATCTCTCGGTCTGTTAATATAAAACCTGGCTTAGTTTAACTGTGGTTTGAAAGAAGTGAACACTGGGATTGGTCTGGATGATGTTGATTAATAGGTGTGTGAGGGTGAAAGACTCCAGGGCCAAGCAGTAGGTCCATCTTGGTGGCATCTGATGTTGATTGGCTTTGTCCTGCGCGGCTGCGCTGGAAGAGCGGACATTAAGATTAAGTGATGCTGTCGTGTTGAGGAGCACTGCACTGCATCATTCTGGGAAGAGACAGCTGTGGTGGTTAATCCTTCATCACCAAGGGAGTGCTGCCAGCAGAAAGATATACAGCCAAAGATAACCCTCCATAACTTGTGCTAAAGATCAGAAAACTTTGAATTCACATCCATCTGCTTAGTCTGGGGTGAAGATGAAAGATAGGCAGAATAGGAAATAAAAAAACCTCCTGTGGGATTAATCTTAGACAGAGTATGCAGCACACGCTGAAAAGGCAGGAGCTAAATTTTTACATGTATCTTAAAAGAACAGGATCAATGAGAATCCAGAAATTCAGTTTTATTTCAATTGCTTTAATATTCCTACTCATGATGCTCATTTAATGTGTATACCACATCTTTCCTGGAAGCAGTTCAAAGATGCCAGTGTTCATAGTGTAAGGTTTAAAAAAGACAAGCGTCTGTTAATGCTGCCCTCCTAACTAACTGATGCACAGGAATGGATGTCAATGGAGCATTTAGCATAATCTGTGGGAGAGAACTTTGTTATTTACTTTTGTGTTTAGCAGGTCAATTCCAGATTTTTATACATTGGGTGAGAATATATTCTGTCTCGAACGGTTGTGAACAGAGCTATATTGTTATGCATAATTTATGCATACAAAGTAAGAACTGTTACAAAGACTAGCTCAAGTTGTCATCTTTGGAAATTAATTGATATGAAAAAATAGGATAGCAAAAGGAAAAAATATGTGAATACATTGCTTTGGAGGGTGGCTTCTAAGCAATAACCAAATTAATAAAATACAGTTCAAAAGCAGTAGTTAGTGATAATACTTTGAGACATTAATCCACTATTTTAACATAGGCTGTTGTTTTAACATGCATTTTAAACCTTAAAGTAGTATTTTAAAAAGTTCTGTACTTTTTGGAGTGGAGAAAAGGGGAAAATGCACGTTTTGTTATTATCGTGGTGATAGTTTTTGCTGTGAGGAAAATGGAATATTTCTTTAAGCAGATTGGTAGTTGGGTGGAGGTGGAAATAGAAGTCCTCCCTGTGCCAACCTTGGTGCCCAGAGGAGTGGAATGTCAGCGATGGGCAGGAACAGTGCTCCTTGAGCCTTACCTTACATCTGCTTCTGCTTCAACTGGTGTTTGGCAATGGTTTGGTGAAGCTCATGTTGTCTATTCAACGTCTGCGTGCTATAGGATGTTTGTAGAAACAACTGAAACAGCAGTGAGTCACTTGGCTGATGTGAAGACTTAGTTCTTACCTTGGATCAAGAAAATCCAGAGTGAGAACTGTAAAAAACTGGTGTTTTAAGTGTGAAATGAGATAGTGTTTTAGTTTCTGGTTTCTGTTGAGCTTATTCACTTTCCTGTAATCATAAAAACAACCAATTAAAAGAGAAGAGCATTTCATAGTTTGCAGAGGAAGTTTCAGTTGTACCAGCAAAGTGTCCCATGGAGCCATCTGTACTTCGTATCCCACACTTGTGCTCTCAAATATAGGAAGTCTTGTTTCTGTTTCTCTTTTTTTTATTTATTTTTTTTTTAGAAGTGCTTGTGTTAAGCTCAATAGTTGGTGTTTCTTGATGAATTAATCCTACAGTAAATCTTATGTTATGACACCTCTCAGGTAAAGGTGTAATATATATTAACATGTCATTTGAATTTAGTTAGAAATAACGAACCCAATAAATACCAGTCGATATCATATGAGACAAGTATTTCTCAGCAGGCTAAGTGTTTTAGTGAATTAATTTAACATTTCGGCAAAAATCCTAATTACTTTAGTATCTACACTACAGTATTATATTAAAAATCAAAATGGCATTTTTGACAATTAAAAGTGCATTGGGAAAAAAATCAATTTAGTATAGGTTTATGTATTGGGAGAAATAAGTATATAAACCTGCAAATGTGTCAAAAATGACCACTGCCTTTTCATAGTAACTAACTGTTCTGCACAGTCATTAGAGGAAGAATAACAAATAATGTTCACATGGCAGCAGGAGGAATATAGGTGAATATAAGGAGTTTTCTCACAATAAGCACTGTTAAATGTGAAAATGGGCTAATGAGTTTGCTTTTATTTTCATTATTTAAGAAAAATTTTGACTGCAAACTGCATGAACTCAATTATATCTACAGGTATGGGATGGATGAGGTCATACTTGAGGTCTGTTTTTAGTCTTGCTTTCTTCTGACTGTAAATTTGGAGATGGCTTAACATGGCCTCTTAAAAATACTGGCAGTTTAGAGGTTAACAAAAATGAATAATTTTTTGTATAATCACGTATTTGTCCAAATCCAAATATCTAATAGAGAATAGGTTGAAGAGAGCAGACTTGCTCATGATGAACACTAAAGTGCCAACAGTTAGATAGGAATGGGTTAATACATTGACTAATGTTGTAGGTTTATAAGAACTGGCCCTTCTCTTTGTTCTTTTTTATCATATACATTTATCATGTTCAACCTGGCAACTGAAGCAAATAGCTATTTAAGTTGTAAAAAATGAATCACTGTGCAATTTCTTGAACTGTATGATATAACCAAGGCTAATAATATTATACAACAGAAGTTGTAAGCCTTGGGATATTTTCCCTACTTTAATTTTTTTTTTTTTTTAAATGAGCCATGAGCATTTGATACTGTCTGTATGGAAAACCAAAGAGCATTAAGATGTGTTTAACAAAGCTGTAATTTCCTGCCCACTGGTGAGGGCTAATGGTGAGTGCTTACCTTCTGCTGCTGCATAAATAAAGTATATTTAGAAATGGTTGAACTGTTGGATTATGTGAAGATTTGGGATGCAGGCTCTTTGACTTAAAATCTTTGAAAGGCACAGAGGAAAATAAAAGTTTGAGCTTACCCTTTAAAGGGGAAATGAGGCTATGGGAAGAATCTTCCATCCTCTCTGCAATGTAGACCAAAAGGTAAAAACTAATATGTGTTTGTTGTGTCAGCATATTATCACTCTGCTGGACCTTGCATGTTTACAGCTGGTTCTGATGCAGCTGTCAGGGTACAATTGATGAGCATCATCATTTAAAGTGTAAAAGAAAATGTCTTGGCATAGAGGGACATGATAAAGTGCCATCTACCAGGCACTGTGGACATATGTATTCACTATTTCCTTTTTCTCCTCACTCTTTGCATTTCTCTGCTGCCCTTGCCAGAATCTACAGAAGTCATTGGGAGCAGTACAGCCCAGCCTCCAGCCTTCTAATATCACTGTGGTAGTTGTCAGATCATATGAAATGTCAAAATTCATGTGGCCTTCGTGAAGAGATATATTTAGTACAGCTGCTGCATACCTACGTAGTATCTCTGACATTGACATATTAGTTATGCTGTCTTTTGCAATCTGATATCTTTAAATTTGCCACCTTGTTAAGTTTTGATTAATGTGATTCCATTTCACTAAAGTAATTGGCTTGGCCTGTTGTAGAAAATAATCAGCCTTTCTACGGAACAAATGCTAGAACATGCTAATGAGGGAGTGAGTTCGTTAAATTGATGGCGTGGAGTGACAGTTATTAATGATTGTTATGATAAACAGACGAGTGCGAATTGGGATGAGTTGGGCAAAAGTGACAGTTTAAAAATAACGTATATTGGAAAGTACTAACGAAGTAATATACTGTTAGGAAAACAATCATGCAAGTTGTCAAGGGAAGAAGTGTAATTATACAGCTGCACGAGCTGCCTGGGAGGACAGGGACCTGGCTGATAATGGACACGTTTTTTGTTGGCAAGGGGAAAATATGTTATGGCAGAGAGGAGTAGAGATTGATAAATTAATTGGCCTTTCTCATTGTTCCAAGAGCAAACTTGGCCAGCAATAGCCAAGCAGATTAGGTAAATAAATGAAGTGACCAGCTCTTCCTCTGCATCTGACCCACTCCTTGCCCTTTCTTTTTAATCCACGTGTGCATGAACTGCCAAGTTCAACTGCCTGGCGTGGCAGTGTTTGCAGAAATATAGCTTTCCTGGAAATATTTATGGCTTTTAAAAATGAAATGCTTTGTATTACGAAGAGTTTTGTCTTAAGTTAAAGGTTAATTTTAATAAGCCATCAGCCTCTATGAAAAGTGGTATGAAAGCAATATGGAGGATGCAAGTGTACTGATTTTCAAAGTAAAATTTAAACAGAGCTGTCCATCTGAAAGCTTGCAAGAAAAAAAAGGCAAGATTACTAGTAGGGGTGTTCGGGAGGTAGAGGTGTGGCACTACTTCTGCTTATTGTTGCGTGTGCTTGGTGCTAAATGGCTTGAGGTTGTTGGCTGTAGGAGAAGGATATTTGTCTCTCTGAGACTGACAGCAGTGCCATATATAATTCAGCTGTCAGATTGCCTGTGTAGTAGACTTAGTGAAAGAGCAGAGGATAAACGTGGAATATTATCCTAATAAGTATAAGGAGATACAAAGTAAGTAGGCCATTATATATTAAAAAAAAAAGAAAAAAAAAGTAAAACAGCCATCAGAAAAATTCAATTTAGACAGTGATACTCCAACTGCTGGAGTTAATACTAGGTAGCACACTGTGGATCACTTCAGTCTCTGTTCTAATGCAGAGGACTGTGGGGATTCAAATGGGCAGGCTTGATAGTGAGTGGTCAGTACTGTTCCCCTTCTTTTACTGGCTTGTTTATACTACCTTGCATTTAAACATTATCTTTCCTCCATGGAAAAGTGAGCAGATTACCATATTTTTCATAAAGATGGAGGACGTGATTTTGAAAAAGTTGGCTAAGAGAAAGCACTGTTATCACTGTCAAATTCCATCTGCTCGGGACACACCGATGAATGGAAGATGGAGAAGAGTTTAGATTCTATATGACAGGCTAGAGCCATATCAGCACTGAATGGAGCCTGTAAAATGCTTACTTAGCCATTTCACTGGATGTTTTACTGAATTCAGCTTGGTCTTGGTCTTACAAGGGCTCCAGTAATCATGTTACCAATTCCTTGTGACAGCCCTCAAGAACACAACCTGTTCACTCATCTTGCCTTGTTTCCTTGGCTGCCCTAGCTTTCTGTCATAAGTACTATAGTGTATAGTGTTACATTTATGAGTACCAGTTCACTGGATACAATAATCTAGCCAAAATGAACATATTTAATAAAGAAGTCTAAGCCTTTCTCCTAATAGTGTTATGGGTGAAATCCCTCCAGTCCTTGGATTTTACTAAAGTTAGTGAAAGGAAGAGATAAATAAATAAATTTTGGGTTCCACAGAACTATAATGTCATAGATTCAATATGTCAGAAACTGCTAATTAGTAGCTTAATGCAATTTATTGTGTACAGATTCTATCATACTGGACTTCATTTTTCCCTTCAGAACATGTGAACCAGTGGCTAAAAGCCTTTTTTTAAAAAAAAAAAACCCACACAAATGTACCAATTACCAGATTACTTTGTAACAGAGGAAAAACAGGCACTAAATTCCAAACTATACTGCACTTCTCTGGATGATGAAGTCTTGTTTTACCATCATATTACTTCTTGAATGGCTTCATGTATTAAACTGTTTACCTAAGCTTCTCTTTCAAACCAGATTGTAAGAAGGAGAAGCAACCTTAACAACATTATTTCAGCATGCACAATTTTGCTTCTTCCTCTGAACAAAGTATGTTAATACTTTGCTTACATTGCCAAACCCTTCATTTAGGTCCTTAGTCTTGTCTTGTCTAGAGGGCTTGTGTTGTTTCTGGTCTTTCTGACTTTTAGGATATGCCTGCATTGCCAATTCAGTCTAGATAAGGCTTATGTTTTTGAAGCATCTCTTCTGCTCTTCCATGTTCATTGAATTGTGTTTTGCTCTGCAGAGTCTGGATTATTTTCCAACACAGTTGAACTGGAGGATGTTCTTCATATGAGCATTCGGTCTTTGGAAACAGTTTGCATCAAACACCCATTAAAGTCCTCCAGAATGCATCTAACGTTGGACACGTTCCTTTTTCCTTATGGGGAAATAAATCATGTATTCTTAGATTGTACCTATGGAGACTGTGTGCCAGTGCACGTGTTGCATGGTCTCCCCAACTAACTGTGAGTGAGTAAAATCCTGGGTGGGGGAATGGATGGAGCTGGTGGAGGTGCCCAACTTTGTCCAGTGGGAATGGCCCTGCCAACCTCATGGCTGTGGAGACGCTTCAGTGTAACCCCATGCCATACTGAAGAGAGGCTGGAAAAATAGGCACTGTGAAGTCTGGTGGTGTCAGAGGGAGAGAGGTTGAGTTGCAGAGGAAAACCTGCTGTTCTTTGGGCATGAGGCAGGCACGGGGTATGACTGTGTAGGAAAACAGAAGTGAGTAGTTCTACAGGGTCATGGGGTTGCAATGGGCCTATCAGGAGATATGACCTCAAGGGGAACTGCTGCAAAAAAATCCATTTTGCCTTTCTCAGCTGTATAGAAAGACGGTCATATTTCCAGTTATCCTGTATCCAGTATTCTTAGATCCCATAATATCTGCTTTAAGAGTAGCAAATGGTAGCTATTCATCAGGCTAGAGTAGAGGCTGCATTTTGAGAGCTGGGATAGCTCTCACAGCTTACCAGCCTAAATTCTACCAAAATAACCCCATCAGACACACTCTTCACCCATCCCCCTTGCCTCAAGACAATGCTGGCTGTTTCTCCTTGGGATTTTAAAAAGAAGGTGCTGGTTGGAATATGGTTGCTCCTTCTAACTGCTCCTCTGGTCCACTTTTATACTGTGGTAAGTCAGAAGGTTAGCTGCACTTACCACCTTGGTGCTATAATGAGTTATCAAAGTAATGAAAATTACCTACCATTAACTTAATTTTAAATGGTGATAAATACTGTGGAAAAAAAAGTCAACCATACCTCAAAAAGTGACTGGTATCCAGCCAGTCACCTTTGGTTGTTCAGGTGGGGTCATTTTATGGTCATATATATGAACTGGGAGAAGAGTTTTGAGGAGATACTACAATAAAAGTCTGACCTTAGAGATGTCACAGTTGGGCAGATAATTTAATTCAGTTAGAAGGAGCATTGTAGCTGCCCTTTCATACCTGTGGTCTATGTTGCCTATTACCTGATGTGAACAGGTGAGTTTTACTTCATATGGTACAGTGTTGTACTTTCCTTTATTCATGGAAATATTTGCCCATGTTTTGGATTTCAAACTAAAAACTTTGACAGTATTCACCTTTTTGGGGTGGTGTGGGGGTACAGTGGAGTGTGTGTGCCGTTAGTAATTTTGGTAATTTGTGCTGAAGTCTGCTAAGCAATTTTGATGTTATTTGATGAGTCAGAACCCACAGTTGTCAACTCTAGGTGCTTGTGCATACCTGGATTATTGGAAGCATCAAGGCAACTGTTGAGTTTTTAGCAGACACAGGTGGTTTATCATAGACATTATAGGATACTTCTATTTTTCTACTACCTCACATTTATCAATAGAATGACAAAGAAATCCTAGAACCAAAATAAAAGCATTTAGTCTATGTTCTTTGGGAAAAGGCTGTTTCTTTGAGTGAACATAGTACCAAGTATGGGTATAGAACAAACTGCTGATAAAACAAAAAATGAGTAAGAGACATAATATATACAAAAAAAAAGGCAGAAATGGAGTGTGAAGGAAGCTGTTGTGTAGCAGCCACTTCAAAGTGTGCTTTTCTTCAGCAAAAGTACAGTAAAAGAAAAAGCTTCTGGTCAGTATTCACAGTAAATGACTGTGTCTCAGGAACTGAGCTGTCAGCAGCAAAGCTGGTTGTCTGCCTTAGGAGACACTCAGGTCTGAGTGTTTATTTGAGTCCCATTTGTTGCTGACCATGTTCATTTGAGGAGCTAAAGCTCCTCAATTGGAGGAGGGTTGTTAATTGAGGGTTGTTAGGGGAAGGGTAAGTTTGAATTGTTGGTATCCCTGATACATACCACTATTCAGCCCCACTTTACCCAGCAGCCCACATACTGACTGGAAAGAATTTTCTGGGGAACAGCTGTTGAACTGCTACTCAGGACCCTATTCTTAAAACTGAAAGCTCTCAATTATGTTTTTTCCATTTAAGTAGTTGGAAAATACATTTGCTCATTTTTTTCCTGCTGTACATAAAGACAGTGCTTTTGATGTCCTTGTCAGAAAAGACAGTGAAACATAAGCCCATCGGCAGAGTTTCTGTATACTTGTTTTGTGAGGATGGGGTTAGTCTCATGTGAATTTTCTGTTATTTTGGACTGGTATGTCAGACATAGCTACTCTAAAGTACAGGAGAAAAGCAAAGGTGGATGTGAGAAAGAAGTGTCATCTTTCTGAGCTTTCAACATGGACCATAGTCTTGAGAAAATGCAAATTACTGAAACAGGGTATCATTAAGCCTTGCTTTTCAGCAGCAGCAAGGACCCTTCACCCCATCCCTCTGCCACAGCTGAAATCACTCAAAAAGGGTAACAGATTTTTCTGTTCCAGGTGTTTCAGTTTCTAGGTCTTATATAGCTTTCACCTGGAAGTCTGTTTGTAAGTTCACGTGTAGAATCCATTTACCAGTTTCAGTTGCAAGGACTTGGGGGAAAGAAGAAAGTTCATGTGCCCTGGAGTTCAGGACTTCCAAACAAAAATTCAGGAAAAACATTTTGCAACTGAAACATTCTGATGGAAAGAATGGGTGCCTCTTCAGTCCCTAAAAAGAAAGAAGTTTTAAATCAGGGACTTGTGACTGTGTGCTGCTACCAAAGAAGGTAATGTCAGCTTTTCTGCTTTACTTGTTACTCAACTGTGATTTTTATTTTATTCTGGGTATAGCAATACTATTTCACTGTACCTGAAAACCAGATGTTTGCTAGGAGTGCTGTATTCTGAGCACAGGAAATTTAAGGTTTCTGTTTTTTCTTCTGGATTGTTTTTGGAAAATGGAACGGACCTGCATGTGTGAGGTTTTCCTAAAGTTTGGTCAGCCTTCATGAGAGAGACTGGGTGGAATTCATTGGTGAAGAAGGGTGTAGACAATGACATTATAGATTTCTCCACATTTTTTGTGTAATGCTTCCAGATTCTGGAGAAACATTTGTTTAAGGGACATATTTGATAAGATTTGTCTTTCTGTTGAGATTGAGTATGGGAGAAAGTTTCAAGTAAAACTTTTGTAGTTGCAAGCAGTAAACTACTTTGAGGAATCAAGAGGTCATCTAAGAAAAATCCTTCTTTATTGTTGTTATCTAAATATAATAATCCCTAACTTTTGTTGATGTTTAAAGGTATATAGTGGTGTATTTTGTAGAATTGAATAATTTAGGCTTTGTAGAGCACCGGGATCTCTTCATGATCAACCCATACTACTCTCTTCATTTCATCATACAATAAATGTGGATAAAATGACTGCAGAATTGTTCATGTGGTTGTATTAGGGATGATATTATTAATCGATTCAAGAATTAATGTTCTTAAGGCTGAAAAAAGACACATACTGGTTTTGGGTGCTGGAAAAGAGTTCCATTTTAGTTACTAATACATGTGCAGATAAAAGAATGAGTCTCTTATTGAGCTGACAGAAGTTCATAATTCATCAGATTACAGACTTTCTTTCAAGCTTTATGTGGGATAGTGAAGGGAGAAAACCTGCAGTAGTTTTCCAGTGCCTTATTAACTTTCCTTGCTGTAAAATGTAATGCAGGAAGTACTAATTGTTCACCATATTGATTTGATATGAAGAGAAAAACTTGGAGGAAAGTTCAATTCTCCTTGTAGCAGATACAGGAGAAAAATGTGGGCTAAAAATCTTGGTGTTGTCTAGGGATGTTGTATCTGAAAAGCAGAGATATGTTACAGAATTTTATGGAGCAGTGCTTGATAATACTTGTCTGTGGTCAAGGAACTCTCATCATGCACTAGTTAATGAAGGTTTTAATGCAATCATAAAATGGTACATTTAAATATTAAAAGTTTTAACAGAATATTTTATAATAATTACATCCAATATAACTTGTGAAATAGACTCTTAATACAGTCAAAAATATTTAGCTGATAGAATTTATAATTGTGACACTGAATCCATCTTTCACAGAGTAGTATTACTGGTTACATGCTGTGTTATAGAAATATGAAGTTTAAACTAGAAATGTAATTTTTTTACTGTTGTTCACCTCTCCTATTTTTGCTATGAATGCTGAATACTTGTTATAGAAGTCTGTTCCCATCAGAGCTTCTTGAAGCAATTGTAAAACAGCTTGCAGGCACTTAGAACTTTCAGGAATATCCCAATAAGACTGACTGATATTCTTTAATTTAGACTTAAAAAAGAATGGAAAGCTGTAGGCATTACTTATTCTAATAATAAATTTGAACAATAGTGCATGAAAGGGTTTTGTTGCATTCTTATTTGCTGTCTCAGCAATTTAACAGATGTGAATACCCCTCCTTTCTGGCTTGCAAAGTATTTAGTTGAGATGCAACAGAGCCCTTTTTTCCTAATAATAATAATGATAATCCCATGGTGTGAATTTGAAATCTAATCTCTTCAGGAGTTTGTTTTTGCTGTGCTTATTCTGCTAATGTTAGCTCAAGTGAGTGAGATGAGAGACAGAGAATATGAATGTGAATTATTCTGTGTCTGTACATGCATTTTGCTGTATATGAGGTATATTACCTGCAAATGGTTTTAAAGAGAAATAAATCCACTTTACAACACAAATGAACTGAAGTTTTGCAAGCACAAAAAAATAATAAAGTATTCCCACTGAAAGTAAAACAGATGTAGAAAATTAATGTAGTATTGTTAAGTAACACACCACAGCTTGTGGTAATATGTTATATGATACAATACTTTAAAGTTTATCTTGTTTGCAAAATTAATAAATTAATATTCACTTGACAACTTTTAGTATTAGAACCTTGCATACACACATTTTCACTTTGAGAATCTAGGTACTTCAGCAGGTACACGTAACTGATAAATCTTTTTGTAGTTGTCAAAACAACTTTGTACTTTTTCTTTTACAACTAAAAGCACTTTGACAGTCTGAAACCTGGTATATCAATAGGGAAAGCAAACAGACTATTAATTTTAGTACCACATTTCACTGAGAGTTTTGACATTTTTGAAATATATCACTTCAAAACACTGAGACACAGATGATTAAAGGTTGTTACTGGCAAAAATGTTGTTGGTTATCAATGTTACTGATACCACACAGTGACATCTTTGCATCCTGGTTGAGTCTTGTTTGAAAATCAGGGTGGTTTGACCGTATGGACTCTATCTGCATATCTCATTGTAGTCTGTGCACTAGTTTCTATGCCTCGAGGGCCTCAAAAAAAAAAAAAAAAAGAGAAAGCTAACCTAGTTGCTGCTTGGTGATTGTCATTGTTTGTAGTCTACCTGTCAGTTCTCAGTTTTGTTGATGTGTGGAACAGCGTTGTCCTGATGTCTAAAGTCATTCACAATTAGCTCAAACTAGAGATGCTGCCAGGATAGGACTGGTTTAGAAAGATAAAACAGACTACAGCAACCTGATATTTGTTTTTCAGTCTGGGAAAATTGCAGTGTGTTTGTCCATAGCGTGCATTGTAGTCTGAAATAGGATTTTTGCGAAAATACTGTGTGAAGCCAGTTTCCCCAGTATAATCATACAAGCTTCTGGTTTTCGGTTCTTTCTTTGTTCAGCTGGATAATTTTCTCCTTTTAAGCTGTTTGAGAAATCACAGATGTTAGTGAAAATGTCTTTTCAGACACCAAAACTAAATAGAAATGTACAGTTGTCCTCTCGTAGTGCAAGAGCCCTCTCCAGTTTGGTCTTGAAGAAGAAGATTCTTAACAAATTAAAAGTGAGGCTTATGCCATTATTTTTTAATATGGAGCTCAGTCCATTAAGGTAATGTGAATACTCTGCTTTTTGTGCTTTGGAAAGAAAGAAACAAGCTTAAAATAAGCATAGGAGTTGTCTGACTTGAGTCTGGGGTGCTCTGGAGGGGACTTGCAGTGTGTTCTCAGTGCACTGTCCCAGACAACCTCTTAACTTGTTTGGTTTTAAACTAATCTCATTTCTTAACTATGAATATGTAGGTCTAGAGAGGTGTCCTTAGCAGTGCTAGCATACCAGTGGTCATTCCTAGCTTACTAAAATTCTCCTTTTAGCAACTTCAAAGTTGAAGTATGCTAGCAATCTGTATGTTGACTGTTATAGAATTTTGACAACCACCTGTCCAGAAAGAGTTATTTAGTAAAAGTAAAGACTGATACAGGATTGTCTTACTAGAAATTGAAAGATGTGCTCAGTGAAAAAGGGAAAGCAGTTACATACCATGCTGCTTTTTCAGGTGCCAAAATTTACTCACATGGAACTGAAAAATGCTTTTGATCTGTCTGTGATTAATTGACTGGAAGTTCATATACTCGTCTATCTCTAGATGGGTGCCCATCCTTTTACTGGTATCATGATTCAGACATTAAGAAAAGTTCTAAGTCACTTAACACCTGAGTATTGTATTGAGTTTGCAATCAAAAGGTATATTTGAAAAGGTGACTTCCTCATAGAGAAAATATTTCTAGATTTAAGTTGCATAAACTTCAAGCTTTGTTTCTGGACAATGGGGTGATGGTACATTGAGGTCCTGATATAGGGCCTTTTTAATTTCACTTACCAAGTATTTATTCTCTGTAGAGAAGTCCTTGAAAGGATGCTCATTTACATGGAGGGAAAGGATTATTTGCAAAACAGATGCTTTGTGCCTGTAACTTCTTGTGAGGTGAAAATGAAATGCCTAAGAAATCTGTACTTCACCAGAAAACGTGTTGGAGTTTAAGATGTCTCCTAACATATATAACACAAAAGCAAATTTCCCAGTGTTGGAGTCAGTAATGCTACTACCAATGAAGATCAGCTGAGGCTTTACCAGATTATATACTCCAGCTTTAAGAGGATTTGTCAGGAGGGAATGGAGAATTGTGGGTTTGGTTTTTTTAAATTTTTTGTAAATTAGATGAAGATGAGGTAAAATTTACTTATGGAGAATAAATAAGCCAAACTGAGAGAAATTTGAAAAATATTCCTTTTGTAATTTTTTTTAAATTTTTTCTGCGATAGGAGCCTTATAAGTGTAGATACTTCACAGACAGTACTGATTCTGTTGTTCCCACTCTTGCCTTAATATCCATTCCTTTGATGTTGCAATGAGTTTTTTTTGTTTATTTTTCTTCTCCAAGCAAAGTCATTTGTATGTACCAGATTCAGCTCCAGAGACAACCAATATTTTCCTAGTGCATCAGGATGTAACTATACATTTAAATTTATTGTAAAACATTATGCTCATCTGTAATTATATTACTTTAAAATAAAGCCTTCATCCTCTCTAAGATCTTTTGATGTCCCTTGCCTGCTGACTCTTTTTTTCTTGTTCCCACTTACGTTAATGTGAAGAGACAGTTGAGTAAATGCACAATGAACTTCAAAACCTAGTAATTGTTTTTCAGAAAGAATGAAACTTGTGAATTAGATATGGATTGTAAAAGAACACCAGAGCTGATTAGTGTTCGTTCGGTTTGCCTGCTGGACCGTTCTGACACCTGTCTTCCCGCTTTCCCCATAAATGCCATTGCTGATCCCTCTATACTGCCAGTCACATGACAGCCAGGGAGAACTTGTGGGTGGGAGTTAAAAGACTCCCAGTGAACCTTGTCAGGCTTAGCAATTCATGAAACTAGACATAAAAGGCAACGTTAAACAAAGATGAGTTGAATCCATTTACATGCAAACTGTAGTTATCTGTATGAAAAAAGCCAGGAAGGGGGGAATGTTGAAGGGGTTACTATTTCTTTCTTCCCTTTAGGATGTGAAGATAATGAGTAGTGTAAGGCTTAGAGGGGGGGAAATAAGCCAACTTTCAAGGCATTGAAAAATTGCTTTTTAGGAAAAATCCTTTTCATCCTAACCATCTGGTTGCATCTTGTTTACAGCGCAGTGTGCCAGTTTGTGCTTATTAATCATGCTTACACAAGTATCTTAATTACTCCCCGTGTAGCTGCTCTGTTTTGAACTCAGAAGTTGACCTTTCTCTTTTTATTCCTTTAAACCATTAATCATAGACAATCAACGCCAATGGGGCAGAGCCATGGAGAAGGCTACCCAGATTCCAGAAGCACATGCTAGTCCTGAGAAACCCTGTAGACAGGAGTGACTGCATTGCTATCAGTCAGGCATATCTTAATTAATGACTGCTTTGTGAAAGTGCCTACTTGCATGACTGTAACCCAGTTCTTTTCCCCCCTTTTACTTCTATCCAAATAACAGTTGCTTTCCTGCCTTATGATACTAGAGATCATTTGAAAAAAATCTCTGTATGTAAAGGACCTTCAGAGACATCACGTGAATGAAAAGGATCTGCTTCTCTTGTCTATGTCCTTTCATTGTTTTTGTCATAATTAAAATTTAGAGAGGATGGACAGAAAATGCTCTAGGCTCTGGATTCTTTAGAATAAATGTGTTGGAAGAGGGTGAATTTTTCCAAAATAACTGGAATAACAAGTGTTTTCCTTTTCTTCCCTGCTGCCTTTGTTAAAAAGCCCCCCAAAACCGACAAACCAACAAAATAACAAGGCAAGGGGAGAGAGAAAAATCGTTTGGAAAAGGCATGCATGTGATAAGACTGAGAGTGGAATTTCAGAAACATCATTCTGGTTTCTAGTGTACTAGACAAATTATAGTATGCAAAAGTAATTTTGCCTGCTCTGAAACTCTTCAACGTGATGAAAATTTTATCAGTGTTCTAAAAAGAGACAACTATCCAGCCTACTCATTTAGTCAACTTACATGTTTATACACAGGGAAAAAAAAAAGATTTGCAAGTATGACTTGCATTTTCTCGCTAGTGCTGTTGGGTTTTTTGTTTTTTTTTTTTCCATAAATACTGTATTTAGAATTTATGCTGTCTAATCTCAGTTGTGCTTACTGGAGATGCAATTTTCACTTAGAGAAGCTTTAACCACAGTTAGGGCTCTCTTAAAAGCCTATCATAATAAGCAGTTTATTTTTATTGCTAACGTGGAAAAAGAAAATATTTCCCAACAAAGCATAACAGGGACAGAAAAAGATGAAAAACCTGTATCAGAAAATTTACATCATGAAAATTATTAATATTTAATTCAGATAAAAGCTTTGCAATTCCAAATGTAGAAGAATGTACAACTGTGTCTCCCTATGTTAAAAATACTTGTTCATGAACTGAGTATATGGTGAGTGAGGTGAACTGTTTCATCCAGTCTAGTGTATGATTTGACCATTTCCATTGGACATTTTCTTGTATTTGAGCTGAAAGTTTTTTTCAACCTTTTTACATAGCTTGGGTGTCTTGATGTCCTTACACTTTCTGATATTTCCTAGAGGGTTTCTTGAGCATTGTTAAACAGTTCAGCTGAAGCAAACAAGAAGAAATTTCTTCTGAGAAAATTATTTTGAGAACCAAAGAGGAAACAGATTTTGAATAGGGAAACTCTTGCTGGCTTAAAACTATGGGTTTAGTTATCTCCCTTCTCATGTGGGCAGCTAAAGACTACAAGGCCAGACTGTAGGCTCATGTAAAACAAAAATTTTGCTGATGAGATGCAGTATTAATAAAATATACCCAAACAGCAGCAGAATTAATAGGAGATTGATTTTGTTGTTGTTGTCGTTGTTTGTTTTGTTTTACCTTTTTTTTTTTTGTTTGTTTGTTTGTTTTGGTTTGGTTTTTTCCCCCCCCACTCATGTGTCAGATAGGACCCGCATGAACAGGCATCACTGGATTGTGGGTTTTTTGGGCAAATTTATTCAATCTTGGAATAAAAAAAGAGAAGAGATTGTCTTAATTTATGTAAAAAGATTGCAGACTTCAGGTGCCTCTGAACCTAGTGATACTTTAAGTGCAGACGTGAGTCATGGCAGCACAGTCACTAGGAGACTGTGCACTGGTGACTTTTCCTTCTTGTCAGGTAGCCTGAAGATGAAAGGTGGCTTTATCAGCAATGTAGCCCAACTGACCAAGTGTAGTTATCCTAACCAGAAGGCTGTTGTAGGCTGAGGGAGTTGGTCATCCACATAACAGTTAACCTGAGCAGGACCAGGTCAGTCCTGTGCTGCACATGAGCCCTTGGCTGCAGGATGAGCCCAGCCTCTCACTGAGAGAGGAGCCTGTGGGCAGCTCCTGCTTGGTGATTGCGCCAGCTCTGTGGCCTTGCCTTTATCTAGGGCTGCAGGAACAAGCTCTCATGTGAACATCCTTTTATTTAGCAGTAGAAACAATACACAGAGTTGTTTCCATTGAAGAAAATCCTGTACGAGCTGAAATGAGCAAAATGATGTAGCCTTTCTAAGGATGGGATCTGCATGGCAGGCTGTGCCCTCACTGGAGGCCCCATACCATTCTGCAAAGCTTGGGGTTCCCAGCAGCTGAAGGGCTATAAGATTATCTATATGATCCTATTTTTCTTATAGTGTTAGCTTCCATAACTAGCAGATTGAGAGATAGTGCTTTTCTTACTGGGATCATAATGAACCTGGTGTAAGTTGCAAAGCATTTGGCTGTCCTAAGTAGATCACTACTGTTGCCTTCCTGCATGGCTGTGGTCTGCTGACTACTAGTTTTTGCTTATATTGCATCTATTTGTTTTCTTTGAGAATTCAAACTGTAGCTCAGAGGACTGAGTCACAGGAGATGCTGCACTGGAGGTATGCGTCTTGAAATGTTTCTTGTACTACAGTCATGTAAAGGCATCATGTTGAAGAGATAAATGGTAAGAGTTATTAGCCTGTGTAAGGAGTAGGCAGAATGAAAAGGTAGGGGGAGACTGATGGTGGGGCAATAAAGTTACCATTCACCAGAAGCAGATTTTATTACCTGAGTATTTTTCTGGTAGAAGCTTCCTTTCAGAAATGTCAGTTGGTTCATCTGTCTGAGAGTTTTTAATTTCATGTCAGCTGAAAGGATGATGATGCTGTTATTCAGAAGGAATTCCCTTGATTTGTATATATGAAGAGAAGGTGGAAACAGTTGTTCCCATCCATGATTCTTAAAGTATGAGGACCTACCACACCTCTCATTTTACATCTTCGTTCTGCCTTGTTCTTCTACTGTACAGCTGATAACTTTGTTATTAGGCCTGCATGTACTTTACTGTTTCTCCTCACCTAGATTATTTTACAGCCTAATGTTAGGAATTTATCTCCATAGTCAGGAATGAGGTTGTTTCCTGAATAAATTCCACAGTTTTCATCCCACATACTTCTAATGGAAATATTTTGTTTCTAGTCATTGTACCATTGAAGACAGTAGTGCTTTAGTGACCTCTTTCCTCTTTAATGTGTTTTAATCGTTGCTTTTACTTCATGGTCATATTTGGATTTCCACTTAGGTAGTTTATTCTTTAATTCTACTGTCAAATTCTGGGAAATGTTCTTATTTCAACTTCAAGAGGGCAAAATACACAATAAGTATGTGACTATCTCAAATGGATTTTAATTGTCTTCTGTGAAGCTTTCCATTAGTCTGTTTGATGTTACATTATGAGTCCACAGCAGATCTAAAAGGGGAGAATGCCTATGTGAAACCCATGTTATATGACTATAACTGGTCACAGAACACTTTGATAAGAAAAAAATAATCCAAGGATGTACTGTTTGTTGGAATACAGGCTGCTGGAAAAGGGCCTATGGACTCAATTTAATGTTCTTGGAAATGTGCATCTGTGCTGACTGTGTGACTGTAGTGACATGCCAACAAGTAGGGTGTTCTTCACCTGGAAAGTGGTGTGTTTTTTTTCTTCTTCTGCCAAATACAATCATTTATATATTCATACGATGGAAAAAAATGACCCTCAGTTTGATGCAAAAGGTTATTTTTACTGTTGTGAAGGTCTCCTGTTTTGGTGGAGGGATGATAAACAGAACCATTTTTCTATTAATGTTCAAATACTTCCTTTAGATTTAATTAAATAAACTGGTTGTTTCTATGTTAAATTTTGTTTGATATAAACATGGAGCTTCATCTATGAAAGCTGGATTGTCTGTGCATCCTGTTGCCTCAGAAAGAGATGCTTAAGCTTATATTCTCACAGATACAAACTTGGGAGGTGATGTTTTATATATAATTTTCTTGGCAGCAGTATTCATTGAAAATATTTCCTCTATCATCGCTGACTACTTGTTTCCACTGTTGTGTCACCTCCCCAGCTGTCCTAGCATATCTGACAAGCAGTGTGCTGTGCAAGCAGGCCTGAAAATAATGTTGGGAGGGAAGTGGAAAGATGGTAACATCTTAAACTGGTGTCATCGCTGAAGACAGCATGCCTGCAAGCTGCAGCCTCAGTTCTGGAGGATTTCTTAGTCTGCTGGTGGGCTAGAAATGCAGAGACATGTTGGATTATTTTGGCTTTTTTTCTTCCCAGAGCTTTTGGGCTTTGTGAAAGAAGTAGCCTTTGGATAGCTGAATCCTGTTTCTGTAGTCATGTCACCCAGAAACCCGCAATATAAGTTTCATCTGTGTATCCGTTTATGTGACACATCTGTGGTGCAGGATGAAGGGATAGTATATTAGAATGGAATACAATATCTGTTTTATATAATCATGTTATGATATGTTTGGAAAACATAATTTAAGGAATACAGGCATAAATTGAGTTCTAGAATGAGAAGTTCTGAGTAAAAGAAACAAAATGGATGAAAATATTTTAATAAGCATAAAAGAGTTGCATTATAGCTAGCATTTCATATTGTATATTGAAATACAAATTGAACTTAAAATGGATTCCTAATTCTCTGTAGTTACAATGCTCTGTTAACAAAAAGTGTATTTTCTAATGTTGTCTGGCATTCCTATGTCACATTTCACCAATAATCTCAGTAAGCACACTAGGGCTGGGAAGAAGCCCATTACGGTTGTTTAAATATGCACAAAAAAAATCTTTTAAGTAAACATGATGAAAGGGATATTGTAACAGGTAGTCTGATGAGATCTTCTTATATTTCTCTTTTTTCCCCTCTTTTTACTGCTGCAGGTATTAACTTGTTCATAATATGTATATTATATTTTTGCCTAGTATGTGTATGTATTTCTTTGAATATGGGAATTATTCCTCTCAGAAATAGGAAAACAAAACCAACTCCCAAAATCCTTATCTGAGCTCTAAATTAGGAATAATAAATATTTACACTGCCTGTCAGAGTCCCTGATAATATGATGTGTGTACATTAGAATCACCTGAGTTTCTTATTGCCTCACTTGCAGTTGTGTTTGGGGCAATTTCTCTAAGCATCATACTGGTTCCTTCCTTTATGGGATGATATTAATTGGAAGAAATTTTTCAGTATGTTTTTGAATGAATTGTTAACATTGCAAAATAGAATTAATAGAAGTGGTCACGTTAATGCCATCCTTCATGTAATGTGGGGCTGAATGTAAATCAGCCAGTTATACCTGTTTATATACTCTGAATCATTCTGTGGATTATCTCAAATGTTGATCTGTCCTTGACATCACTTTGGAGCCTGAGCTAAACCCTTGGAGATGATAGTATTAGTACAGTGTCAGTTTTGTCATTTGGAAACCTTCCTCAGTCAAATTGCAGTCTGAAGACAGTCCAATATAACAGTACACAGATGTCTTTTAAAATTGGCTTAATCTTCCAAAATGACTGGAGGATAACATAATATATTTTTAAATTCAAAAATAAATTTAAATATTGATAAATTTTTAAGGGCAGTTTGAAAGTAGAGGCTATAGTAGCAAAGCACTTCTATGTTTAGCAATCTTAGCACCATTCCTATTTCTCTCTCCTTTATATTATTGGAGCTAATTTAAGTATTGCAGATGAAAACGTCTTGTTAGGACTCAATAGCATTAAGCAGCACAACATTTTAAAAATTATAATCACTTTTTTGCACTTAGGATCACTTAACATCAAACACCATTTCATTAACTGAGAGTGCCTGCTTCTAGAATTAGGAAAATATTCTCTTCTTAATAAAGTAGTGCTATTGTATAACTTTGTGATAGTGGAAAAACTTCTACAGTGGAAAAATTGTGATAATGGTTCAGGAGAAGGATAACAGTTTTATTAATATGCTGTATAGCCTAGCTTTGGTTTTAATTTCTAAAAATATGAAATGTACTTTGTACCAAAACTACAGTCTGTGTTTTTCTGGCTATCAGATAATGATTATTCTAGATCTTGAAGTTAACATGAGAATTCTTTCCTTTTTCTTAAACTTCTCCCACCCCCACCCCCTGCCTCCCCCAGTTAGTTAGCAATAAATTTTTTAGAGATGAAGTGGTCACAAATAGTTACTGTACAACCAACCATTTTACTGAAAGTTACTGGCAGTATTTTTGCTGTGATACATACAGTGAAGTCAAGTCATTGCAGTGGAGAAACCTGCCTTCCTCCAGTCTCCTTATCCTGCCTCCAGGTGATGATATAGTTTGATGGCATATTTAGTGAACTACATTGTGGATTTCTTTAAATATGTTTCAGTGGTAAAATATGCATTCATTCTTATGACCAACACCAAATGGACTCTTCCATTTCTCTTCCCAGTTGTACTGAACAATATTGTCATGCTGAATGACTGTCCAAGTGCTACAGTAAAATTTTCAAGGCTTTGGAAGAAACTCTGCCATATTCTTTTATCATTTTCTGGTCTTAAGCAAAACAAATAGGATTGATTGTTTCTTACTTTCAAGGGTATTTGTATTAAGCAGGAGAATGAAGATGGGGGAGGGAGGGCCAGGAAGGAACAAGATTATTTAGCGTATTAACATTGAGCTGCATCATTTCAGATTAAAAGTATCAGAAAACAATTCTTGTTTAAATCCTTTTTAAATTGAGAAATCTTAGTGCATCAGATTAGCAAGTTTCTTCCAGTGTGGGCTGCAAAAGACCAAAGGGATAGGTGGTTAGTATTTAAATCTTGCCATTTGCTACAGCATAGTAACTTGTCAAATAAGTTTCATGGGAAAAGCCTAACAAAGTTGCACTATTCTGTGGCATCAGTTCTTGGTTTTATTCCATTTAACAACACAGCTAAAAAGGCCACACATTAATCTAGAAGGTAATTAATATAATCAGTCACTATTGATGTATTGTTGACTCTGCAAAATCTGTGAGCAGGTTTAACATGCAGACAGCACGATTTACTTTAGTTAAACCATGAAATGTCTGGTACAAGGGTATATTATTTTTGGTTAGACTCTTTCCTGAATACAAACCACTCTTATAAAATTAAAGCACACACACACACACAAAAAAGCTATATGCTTTGACTTTCCTCTTTGTTCCATATAGCCTTTCTGGAAACTCTTCATGTGAGATGACTGCCTATTGCTGGCTCTAAACTGTGCCTCTGTGAACTCTTCAGTTAAAGGTATTTTCAGGTAGATCAGGAGACAGCAGTGCTACTCTGGCCTCTTCCATTTGAGGGTGTCTGGTTTTGCCTCCTATTGTCCACGCTGTAAACTAAGACTACACCATGGTCTGTGGCACAGAGTGGGAAGAAAGCAAATAGAAAACGAGACTGGGCAGAACTGTGGTTCTAATTCTAGCTGATTAATTAATCGTAGGTTTTTGTTTCTTTACAGCAGTGCTTCTATAGTTTGACTTCCCTTTGTTGTGCTGAGTATTTGGCTGTACTTTTATAGGTTTGCCTTTGGGAATAAGAATCATTAAAGAACAGAGACCTCCAAAAAACCCTAACCCTCTGGTTTTCTTCCAGAATTTTTTTTTTTTTGCTTGCTCTTGTGTTAATGGTAGTTTGTTTATTTTTTTCTTAAAGGCGTAAAATATTTAGGTTATTTTGAAATAGACATTGGCAGTACTAAATGTTGACTTAATGTTCTCAAACATGTAGTAGCTGTGGATTTCATTTTGTCACTGAAAGTCTACGGCAGACATTGACTTTATTAAGAGCAGGAAAATGATATGTAACAGAGCCTTTTCACCTCCAGGCTGTCTCCTCTAATACATATATCTATGGAATTGTGGTAATTAAAGGCTCTTTATGTTTTATGATTTCAGTTGCATGAGTTGAGTCTTAGTCTAATTGTTTAATGAACAGCTGGAAAGTTTTCTTGATCTTAAGCCATTACTGTAGGCTGACCTAATTTTGAGTCTAAGCAGAAAGACCAGTTCACATTCTGTTTTGTGTAGTTGACACTTCTGAAGTATGTGACAGACATGTATGGTACATACAGGACTGCCCCACTACTGATATGCCTGTCCTGAAAACAAAAAGCAATGTTTTTTAGGTTGTTGAGTGATTTCATTTACTATTCCCCCAGCTGGAATCTTTCTCCCGTATTAGAAAGAACAATCCACCTGCATTTAACTGATGCTGTGTGTTTAACTCTTGCTGGAAGCAGCCATCTCCTCATATTCAAGGAAAGAAGTAAAACAGCAACAAGCTTGAATAGTACTTAGTGAGAAATAAAATCCACGTCAAATTTATGTGAGTTCATATAATGATAAAACAATTTCATTTTTAATGAGTTGCTTGTAAAATGATGAGTTTGCTTTTTAACATGCAGAATTTTGAAGCATCAGCTCTATAGCAAGAATTGATCTGTTCTGAAAAATACCTTTGAACATCCCTGGGTTCTTAAAATAAGGCATTGTTAAAAAGAACCATTTTTTTTCTGAATGAAAATGGGAAGCTACATGAACTTCTGGAAGAGAATTCTGAAATTCTTTTTTGTTGATATTTTACATAACTTTCCATATGCTTTCTGCTTTTTTCCCAACATAATACATTATTTAATACATAGTTAACTGAAAAATCCTTGTAACTGAGATGACTTTAGGGAGTCTGAAGTACTGGCTGTTACTTAATGGGTGGGGCAATACTTAACTGGCCTATTTTCTTGTGATTTTGTAATGCTTCCTATTTGTCTGTGCCAGCCTAGTTCTTTGCTCCTTAGGAAGCAGTTTCCTACTTTGATGTGCTTGCCTAATAAACAACCATATTAAACACCACATGATGGTTTCTGGTTAGAGTTCAGGTCTTATTTTAGAGTATGTGATCCAGTTCCCAGGCAGTAGGTACTGTGTAAGGAATAACGCGACTCTTCCTCATTGTATGGCTCTTGTACTGCTGTTTCCTTCTCAGCTTTGCTCCATGGTGGGACCCCTGGGGTCCTACGTCTCCTGAATTCCAATACCTCTCATCTTTAGGAGATAGGTGTTACTTTTCTTGTGGTTTTTTTTTTCTAATTCATAAACACTACAATATGTGACTTCCAGGTTCAAGAAGATTTATCCTTTCCTGTCTGAACCAATTACATGAATACAAGTAATTTTTGCCTTTGATGGGTACCCAGCTTCCCCAGGACTGGTTGATTTTACCTAAATGTTTAAGCAACCTGTAAGATTTTTTTTGTTGTGTGAAAGATTTGAATTCTGATTTGCATTATTGAGTCTGGTAGTCTGGGATTATTCAGACATAGTGTAGCAGTTTATGATGCAGTGCTTGTAATAGTCAGTACTTGCCTTCAGAGGAATCTACCATGGGTTTATAAAAAAAAAAGTATATATCCCAGATCCTTATTTAAGACACACTGATTGAGGTTCCAAGAAACTGACTGGCTCCCTGTTCCATATGTTATCTCTGGACTCTTCCCATGGGTATATGTAGAGAGGATATACGTGTATCACTTTACGTGGAATATGCATCTATAAAGTATATACCTGGAGTAAAATATAAAACCAGAGTTTTCTTTTCAGAAGTTCATTCCTTTGCTTTATTCTCTTAAAATGAATTTCCCAAACCTCATGATTGCCTGAGTTATATAATGAAGAATAATGAAAAATTGAAATGATCATAAATGCTGTTACTGTAAAGTGAAGATTGCTATTAATATTTTGTTTATCCATAATTCAGTTGTTTGGAACACCTCCCATTTACAATGACTTGCTCATACTTCTGCTTTGAAGTACAGGCTGTGAGTGTAAGTATACTTTTCTAGTAGTATTAATAAATATTTGCTTGACATTTAATCACATTGATCTTTAATCAGTTCTTAGTAGTTGTGATAACTGATGTTACAAAGTTGAAATAACTTCCTTTCTGTATGAGAACAGGAATGCTGATTTCTTTTATTTGTATATGTTTTAAAGATACTATGTCATGTAATTTATTTCATTTGACTTAATCATTAGAGAAGATTAAAGGTGGCTTATTTCTTAGACATATGCTTAACAAAGAAGGATTTTACAAACATCTGTGCAAAAACATACAACATCTTCCTGCTTTCTTATCAGTAAATGCAGCTGTTCCTGTTTTTAAAAATCAGATGAGTGTGATAATGTGGAGTAGCAATGTTTGAAGGCTTCATTTTCTGATATCTAAGACATGTTTCTTTTTCCTGAACTTGGACAGGTATAAATAAGAAAGATAAATTTGCAGCTAATGTTGATTTTTTTTTTTTATTATTTTTTTTTCCCCTTTTCATCTCATCTTCCCCCCAACACAACAGAAACTGTAACCAATGTCATCTGCTAAGTGAATTGCAGGTTCTTATTGCATGTATGCTGGGTTAAGGATAATTAGTCTGAGTACTCTGTACACTGAGTAGTGGTAAATTATACACAATAACTCAGTTTTTATTTGATTTAAAATTTTTATCAATTTTATAAATTGAAAAAAAAAAGTTGCTGATAATAGAAGGTAAGTAACTTCTGTCCTTTGCAAGAGGGACACTACCAAAAAATCCAAACCCAAGTTGTCTTTTTAATGGTACTTAATCTGTTTGCTATTTGTATTGACACATTCATGCGAGTGAAATAGGAAAAGTAACTGTTGAGAAAAATAGATGTGCAAATCTGTTTGTAAATTAGTAAGTTACTATTTTAAGTAGCTACATTAGAGTTTTAGCCTGTTGTTTTTGCATCTTATTTCAGTTTTGCCTTGTTTCTTTGTTTTGGAGCCAAGCAATGTGATATGACCATTAGTTTTTCAGAAAAGGGTGAGCTAGTCAAGCAAAATAGCCACAAAGCCATGTTTCATGGGAATCTCTCTGTGGACAAACCCCCATAAATGAACAACAGTGTATCTATTTTCATCGAGAAACCCACCCATACGTGTTGAATGTAACATTATGGATAAAATGCAGCCATCTTAATAGTAGGGCAGAATCTTATCTGCATAGTCATGTGTTCCTCATTACCATACACGTAAATACTTCTGTTGTATCAATTTTTTTTAAACTTAGAGCTTCATAAAAGCTTTAAGGATCGCAGATGACACCTGCTTTTTAGAGCCACTCTAGTATTGCATTAATAACAGTATAGAGCAACCTATATGGTTTCTTGGTTCCTTTATTTGTTTATTGCTTGAGTCTCTCACTGAAGTCTCAAGTAAATCTGATCCTGCTGAGTGTGAGATCTGTTTGGATCACACCTGGCAATTTGTCGCCTGTTTCTAGATGGCCAATAAAGTTTTCACAATCAGATAGTGTTGTAAGGAAATCTGGGAAATCATAAACTGAAAGCTGAGAAAGAAAACATGTGCACGCACACTTTTTTTTTTTTTTGAGAAAAGTGCTTCACAGGCTTTGTTTTACTAGTTAGAAAACTCTTTAAATAGCTGTTGCAATAGATAATTTTGGTGGAGGGGAATTTTATTTTAGTCTATTATGAGTTGATTAGAAAATCAGCTTTAGCTGAATCAATTTGCATCGCCTTCAAATGAAATAAGAATATAAGTATAGATATTTAAATTATGCTGTATAAATAGAGGTGAAAACCATATATTTTTGGGGTGCAGAGTAAGAATTTTCTATAAACTCAGTCTTACTCTTCAGCCAGAGAATTTACTATTTAAAAAAGTTCGGGCATTCTATTAACAATAACTACCAAGTTCTGCAATTGCAGGAAGTCTGTTTTACAAATATGGTGAGATTAGTCACAAGATATAACATATTCTTCTTACTTCTTTCTAGGATCCTTTATATTATCTCTTTATTGTTTCTTGTAAGAGCACATTTTTTAAGTTAATACCTTGGAAAAACGATGACTTATTCTGGTGATTCACCTTGAGGTTTGATGAGAAGCAGGCTAGCTGCTTCTTTTCTATCACCTATAACTCCTTGCTTTACAAAAGTCTTCGTGGTACTAAAGGGTCGAAATCAGCCACAAAAATCAAAAAACTGGTTTAAAACATTCAGATTTCTGATTTTAGCAACTTTCTGACTGCTGTGTCAGATTCTGTCACTATTAAAGTTATTACTGAAAGATTGGATTTGTATTCCTATTTCCTGAAACAGATTTATCTCTTGGTTGTGTAGCTGGAGTTCAGTATATGAAAGTGAAGACACTTCTAGTCTTCATACTTGTATAATCAGATTTTTTAAAACTTCTATTATTCTTTTCAATGCAAAGGAAAGGAATTTTCTATTTTGCTTTTTCTTGTGGTAAGGTATTTAGTGACATAGGTCCTGTATCCCAGAAGATCCCAGATAGAATACCTGTATTTCAGATTTTCCTTTGGAGTAGGATGTTTTATGCAAAACTTGTAAAGCTGGATACAAAATGGGATAAGTCAAGCTAAGACTCTAAACAAATGTTCTATTTTTCCTTCAGGGAGAGAGGAGAAAGGCATACGCTTTTGTCAGCACCTGTAAACTGACAGCTAAATAAAAATAGACTGACAATACATATGCAAGGAAGGGGATAAAAATTGCCTCAGTCAAAATGTCTTTACAGGCAATCCTTAAGATGCCTTTTTGCAAAATGTATGCAACATTGGAAACCGAAAAAGCTCCTCCTTCAGGAGCTGAAATTATTTAAGTTACTGTGGAATCACTAAAATATGTAAAGAATAAAATTTGTTTAGAAATAGGAAGCTAAATGTTTACCCAGTCATATTTGGGTCGTGATTTCTAAGGCTTCCTATGTTGTTGGTTTTTAAATAGTAATTCTAAATTAAATAAATGCTGGATACTACACTATGATAATTATTGAGTTACTGCAGAGACCTACATTCTGTTTTTTAGCAGTGTTTTCTATGGCTCTGTTTCTCCAGTACTAATTTGTTTACCTGTATCAGTTTATTTTAGAAGGCTTTGTTGTTTATCTTATTTTTATTAAGTAATTTTATTATTATTAATATAAGTAATAGGAGATTTTGGCAACTGGATACACAACAGTCGTGCTGTCTATTTTCTCTTCTTCGTTTATTTTTCTCTTGTTAAAGTCATCAAAATGTTGACAGCTGCATAACTCTCTTTAAAGCTTTCATATCTTGACAGATATTACAGATATTTGTCATTTTACTTACAGTAAGTGACAGCTAAATTAGCTTTATGCTGTATTGGAGGATATCTCAGATGTAGTGAGTCCAGTCAAATTTATATTGCATTTCTTTAATGTGCAGCTGATTTTTGAGTGGTTATTAAGAAGTGAACAGTGAAGTGATACATGAAGAATGTGAAAATCTTGAGCTAGCAGATATTCAAGGTTAACAGATGAGAAATATGTTCCCCTTTTATTACTTCTATCATGTTGGATAGTCTAGTTTTTCCTTCATTTTCACTTCTTATTTCAGCTAGATGTGGGGTTGAAGATCTATACATTAATCCTTCTTTAATAAATATCCCATTCCCAGCTGAGTATTTAAGGCTGCTAGCAGATAGTGTAGGTGTTTGTAGGTCACAGTGGAAGCTACTTAATGGAACAACGTCACTTCAATATCACTGCATCTACCTACTGTATGTTTAGTTAAGTACAGTTCATTCATTGACTGATTGCAATGTAGAAGTATTTCAGAATGTATACATACATTTCTTTTCAAAAATTTGGGCTAATTTAAGGATGGGAAGAGAACAAACAGAGCTATTGAATGGAAAAAAAAATCTTTTGACTGTCAAGTTACTTGTTCAGTAATGTCACTGTATTTTTTTTTTGTGCTATGCATAAATACAAAGCACAATTAAAAAAATTGCAGTGGATCTTTAGACTGAGTGTCTGCAAAAATGCACTTGACAGGAGGGGGAGATGAATTTAAAAAAAGGAAAAAAAAAAAAAAAGGGAAAAAACTTGTTGCCTTTTATCCAGATAGCTTAATTACGCAACTGAATATTTCTCACAATTGTCTGTTTAAATTGCTGTCAGAAAGGGAAAATTCTGTAGTGTGATATTCTCTCATTTTAGTCTGTTCAACGTATTGCTAATGATAGCCAGACTTTCAAATTACTATAAATGTAACAAAGATGAGTTATGCATGTTCAATGGTTTAACCTACTCTGTTCCATTACTGCTCTCTTACTCCTGGGAATCCCACTAGGATTTGGACAATTTGTATTTGGAACAAGCCAAGGTTACCTTGACGTTTCTCAAATCAAAGTAGAGGAAGTGAAACAAGCCACCAGAATTGTAAGAGAATAACTGACTTAACATTGTAATATGCTTTTAATACTACTTAATACCTTCTGGAAACCTGGAAAGTAGTATTCAAGTCTTGATATTTTTTTTTTTTTTAATTTTATGTAGGTGCAACCTTCTCTGAAAATAATTTATGCTTAGGTGGGCTGAAGTTTAAGTTAAGCATAAGAGTTTCTCACAGAGGACCACCAAAGCAGGGGCACTGTGTGCGTTTGTGCATTTGTATATGTATGTACCACTTTGCATTCCAAGGAGAGAAAAAGCAAGAGTGTTGAGGGGAAAAAATTATTTTGGGGGATTACTTTGGATACTGTCCTGAAACAGGCACAGAGTTACATCTGTTCTAACTGAAGCTGATGCTAAAACGCCTACTGATCTCTCAGAGAAGAGAGGAAGGTTTACAGCCGTGTTACAGAGAACCATGTCTTAAGTAGAACATTGCCTTATATTGTGTTTTAAAGATATTTTCTTTTCTTTCAGTACTACAGACATAGCAGATATGTGGCAGGGAGTAGTATCTAGTGGTCAAGAATTTCTTGAGAAAGTCTTTTAAGTGGAAAAAGTGCAGCAAATAGCAGAAACTAGAATGAAGCTTTCACATTCCCCCTGAAAACAATGTTTGCTTTATAAAAAAAACTATAATGCATAAGAATTTTTAAGGGATGAGCATATGCTGTAAATGTTTTTAGCTGCTTTACTTCACAGCACTGAAGCTAAGTATTTTGGGTAATCCTGAAGGCCAGTAGGTGCAGCCAGTGATCCTAAGTATCAGTACATACTAGGATTTTATTAGTGTTTTCTTTCTTGTTCTTGAATTGAGAGCTTTCCACAGTCCAGAAAAATTATATAGCTTGTATAGAGCTCTCTAAACCCAATAACTGGCCTATTCTGATTTTATCTGTAACTTTGCTTTGTGTTGAGTACTATTTGTAATGCTGTCATAAGCTATACTAAAGCCTTGATTCCTAGGCTTTAGTGACAAAATAAATATTCCCCAGGAAAACACAAGCAGAACATGCAGATTGTTTAGCATGGGTTAAGCACACCTATCTGAAACATAACCATATTATTATTACATCTTTCAGATTTGGCAGGAACCTTAAGAGTGTGGTATTTCAACAGTGGTTTTATAGAAACTTGCTGCAGAACTGGACAGGATTAATAATGTATGAGATATATCACACTTAGTACAGTATTAAATTCTAGCACTGGAAGGATGCAAACCAGTTCATAACCTTACAAGAACATTGTGCGCTACAGCGATCTTGATAATACTGTACAGTCAAATTAACAATGAATAAATGTTGAACTCTGCTTGCTGTCAGAAATGGTACTCATGCAGTCTCTTGTCAGTCTTTGTGCATGCTGTCCTGAGCAGCTCACTGGAAAAAAAGATAAAAAGATGTAATGAATTATTCTAGGTATGTAACACATTATAAATAAGGTGTTAAGGATCTTAGTAAGGATGGGCAATTTTGCATGTTTCAGTTCTTGGGTGAGCAGCATGTGTGTATAAGAGTGCAGGAGTGCTCCCTCCAGAACATCTCTGTTTGTCAAAATTATATTAAAATAGGAGGTTGGAATAAGTCTTATGCTTAGCTAGTAGGCAATTGATTCAGTATAGTCTTATTCCAGATGTGACATAAAGAGGATGCAAGACCCCAGGGACAGACCTTAACAGGGCTACAGCTTTTACCATAAAGCACATATGGGAACTATCAATCAATAGCTTTCCTTGTGCAGGTTGTGCTTCCTTTGTACTTTTGCACTGCTTTACTGGGGATTTCTGTCACCATTTTTCAGTTGGGTGTATAATGTCTGTCCTCACTATCTTTAATTCCAAGGGTTACCAGCACCCATTCTGAGAAACTTTATCACCTTCTTTTAGGGTGTTTGGTGAATGGATTGGGAAGAGATGGCTCTCCTCTCTCTATATAAACTCATATGTCTTCTGTCACTTCCAATTTAAACTCCTGGGGCATCAGAAACTCTTGCTTTACATTTTTTCCCCCTAGAAAACAAAACAAAAGAATGAGACTCTTTCAAGCAGCAGTGAAATGAATTTTGAAATTCAGAACTACTTTTCACTGAATAGAAAGGTTGCAAGAAAAGACTTTTGCTTTGACCAATCAGACTGTTGTACTTTGGGAGCAGGGGTGAAAAACTTAAAAAATGTGGTTACTGTAAAGCCTGCATCACTACAAAACTTGGTCTTAGACTATTTTTTTTAGAGGGCAGAAGGAATCCACCATAAGCACAGGGAACAACATATTTATCTCTCTTCTTAGGTGTGCAGATGCAGATAGCTTGTGCAGCATGCTTATAGAACATAAAATGTCTCCTACATAGCCTTGTGGGGCTAAAGACTTCACTTTGGCCTTTGAAAGCCCTCCCTGTAAGGTGGCCGAATTAAGGACAAGATTTGTCTTTTTGAAAACTCAAACTGAGGCCAAACAAACCAAACACTTCAAAAAGCTTAGTGTCCAGAAGACTGATGTGAATGGCTATTCAATTCAGTCATTTCTGTAAGAAAATGTATTTGGTTTTGAAAAGTAGATTAGCCTTTTTGGAGTGGAAAAATTGTTTGAACAGTGTAATTATTCTAAAAAATTGTATCTATTAGTTATTGCTGTCTATTGCTGCTAAAGAGGAAGTTTTGTGTATTTGTGTATTTTGTATTCTCAAGCTGTAACTGTGACAAGTACGAAGAGGTAAAATAGGCCTTGAAACAGGAGAGCCTCATGTAGGGTGATTGAAAGGATTTGTTAGGGTTTCCTTTTTGAAGTGGGAATCAGAAACTGAGAAGAAAGGTGTGTCCTCACAGGTTTGTATTAGGAGGAAAAACAATAGATGTTGTAGTACAAGTTTTAGCCAAATGCATTTACCCCTTGATCAAAATGCAGACCAAGCTAGTAAATGCTTGAAATATGATTGTTAGAGGCTCATCTGAATTTTATTAGGCATTATGAAATATTTGTTTTAACTTTGAAGAGTACATCAATTAAAAAGAGATGGTGCCTCAGAGAAATGTTTACAATAAATGCCAAATGACTGAGCTGACCTCTTCTTATTTGAAGTGTTAGTTCTGAGGCAAGGTTATAAAGTATGTTGGTGATGAAATGGACAAAAATTGTTTAGTTCTTGATATCTTTACAGGTAAAAATATATGTACAGGATTGTTGTTGCAGATCCTAATCAAACCTAAAATAAAGTTTTAGGAAATTCTGTATATACTAAAAATCTACCTTTCTCAGAGTGATGCATAATGTGAATAGCATGTAAAATCTGGGAAAAGTAGAACAATTTTCACTGTATAAGGAGAAAATCAGTCAGTCAGTCATGGGTTTTCCTAACATTTTGAAATGCTGCTTGTCATGGACTTGTGCTGCCAAACTGCCTTTCAGCAGCAAAAGAATAATGCATTTTTATTAAGAACTTTAAAAGAAACCTAAAAATTTAGAGGTTTTTCTCTTTGTTTTTATTAATTCAAAATAGGTCTTAATTTCACTGAGAGGAAAGAATTTTTTATATATATATATATATATAATGGCAACATTAATTTTGCTTGTCCCTACAGTCTGAAAACTTTTATTTCAATGAACTACTCAGTGAAATCAAGAAACTACTTAGAATAGTCTTTTTTACTAGAATGTACCTGTTTACCTGGTCTCATCCCAAAAGCGCTTTTTTGTTTGTAAAGCTACAGTAACTTAGCAAGTGAAGCTGCCTAATAATGTCTTTTTATGCTGAAATACTGTTTGCTCAGAGACTAAATGCATGTATATATATGATTTTTTAATGTTAGTTAATGAGATTTTGTTTTATAACAAGTAACTAATGGTCTGAAACCTCACTGATGTTTCCGTGGAGTGATTGCCATTGGTAGTTTTTCTCTGGAGTAGATCTAAAACATAATTTATGAGATCTTTATGCTTCATCTCCAAGTCATGTTTATTATCATTGTATTTTTAAATGTTCTTATACCTTAGATTTTGTATTAGTTTTTTTTTTTTTTTTTTTTTTTTTTTTAATTTTTCTTATGGGTTAGACTAGTCACTTAAATTTCATTCTTTATAGTCTCCTAGAGTTCAAAATAATGCATACTTATCTAGCCAGAAACTAGTTCAGTCCTGCCCTACTTCTGGGATCATTCCTGTACATATAATGATACCAATAAATATAAGGAAATCCTCAGACACTTTTGCTAGAGGCTAAAGACGAATCTACATGAAAGCATTTCTAGAGTCTATATTTTTCTTGTCAGAAGATGTAAAACCTTTCATGTTTGCTAGTTGGTTTGTATAAAGGGAGAGTCTCTTAGCTTTCCATGAATCATGTAACTTCTTTTGTCCTGACAACTAAGGGCGTTAAGGCAAATCCTGGGTTTACACTCCAGGCACTGACGCTCTTTTTGGCATGCTGGCAATGGCAGCTGGCTGAGGTCAGGAGCTCAGTGGCTGCAACTGCAATTCTTTGAATGGGATTCTCTTGATGATAGGTCTTTTGTAATGTCTGTATAAAGTGGAATTTTTCTGAAAAAGTATTTGTAGAAGTAGAAAAATAAAAAAGAATAAAGGCAGCTAACAGAAACAGGACTGTGGGGATATGATGATGATACGAGTTGCAATTATTTTTAACAGAAGTCAAAAGAAGGAAAGAAGTTCTTAATAGATCCTCCCTATTGTAGATCTATTCTGTTGCTTGTATTCAATATACTAATGGTAGGTGTCTTGCACTTTTGCAGAACATGGAATGCTTGGATCTTGGTAACCAAACCACTAATCTTTGTTCAAGGTTTTGGTATCATGGAGTGGTATCCAAAGTTATTGGTAGTGGGTCTTAACAACTCTTGTAGGTAGGAAGCTTCTCAACTGGCTTTTGGTTTTTCAATTTTACATCTGTTTCATTTTTCAGATGAATTCCTTGGATTTTTACACTCTCGGAAATTTTGGTAATGTTTGTTGCCTCAATTTAACTTGGTTAAATTTAAATTAACTTCATAATAGTTGTAGATGTTGCTGCACCTTTGGTAATGTGACTTGACAAGTTTACCCCTTCCCCCTCAAATATAAAGCTGGAGCTGAAAGCCTCTGAGCCTGGCTTTGCTTTGCAGCAATATTTCTGTGCAACAGCCAGTGTGACATAGTAGCTCAGTGTCAAAGTAGGCTGAAGAATTCTGGACATCTCAACTCTTTCCATAGAACAACTGCTTTCCCCCTCTTTTTGCCTCTCTATTCTTGTCAAGGTTCTCTTGATACCCTGACTCAGGCCTTTTTGTTCTTCTATTGTCTCGAGAATTCTTGTCAAGTGGATGCTTATCTTCAGCTCTTTTCTATTTGGTTGGTATTTTATTCTTGACAGCCTGCTGTTAAACTAACCCTACAGAGTCAAACAGTGACTAACTCTGAAGGGTCTAGTAGTAGTGTACAGAAATTATGATGATGCACTTCTAAAATGGAGAAGGCCAATCATAACAATAGGATTGAGTGAAGAGTCTGTGCTTCCAGTGTCCTGGATATCCACTGTGAGGCGCCAGGTCAGAGGTGCATTCTGGATGACAGTGTACACTCTGGTGCAGAGGAGAAAGACCGTGGTGGAAACCCCCAAAACTAGGACATTGACGTAGAATATCTTAGTATTCATACCATGTCTAATTAACTATTGATCAACAATAACAAAATGGTTGCAAAAACAAATTTTCAGAGCCTGGAAAATAGATATATGTGCAGTTTAACGTACCTCCGACTTCCATAGTGCACAGTTGTAGGCAAAGCCCGTGCTGTTCTAAAGAAGTAACATTGTCCACTTGGACAATCTGCTTCATTCTCTCTCACCTATTCTAGCACTTAAAGTCTTCTGTACAGAAGTGGCCATGTCTGTAATCTGTTGGTTTTGTTTGGTTTTTTGTTGTTGTTTTTCGTGACATAAGTGATGCCATTCTAACTTTCCAGATAGTCCTTAGGTCACAGGTCTTTCTATGACTGGAGACTGTTCTGGTCCTGAAAGTTTGCCCTTGCTGTAAAAATTACATGTACTGTTAAGTGGGTTTGGAGAACCAAATTGGGGTACATGAAAGGAACTGGTATATGGGGGCTTTTTTAGGCTTCTGTAAAACAACTTTGGAAAGCAGGTTAATGATCACAGATCTTTTGGCAACTTAAGCTTACTGTGGCATTTTACTCATGAACACTTATAGACTCAGAGTTTGAGAACCAGTTTGTCTAATGAAAGTGGCATATTCTGTGGTTCTGTGGTTTCTCTGCATGGACAGTGCATTCTGTTAGTTCTCCTAGCTCAATATAATCTAGCTGGAAATATTTGTTAGGTTAATCACAGCACATTTTGTCTTAGCTGACTACAGCTGTATGTAGTCTAGGCTTCTCATTGTTTAGTTGTTAGTCAAAAGTTTGAATGAGAATATCATGTCTTCTGAGCACAGGATGCACAGTTGATAGCTGGCATGTTTAGGGTGTGTTATAAAAACAGGAACTGTCACAGTAATGCATTTAATTTTTGACTGAGGAATGGGATGAAGTAGATGATTGCTTGAGTTCCTTTCCAGCTGTTTGTTCCTGTATTTTCTACAATATGTTTTTTTATGTATATATACAACATAACATGTATTGTCATGATTTTACATCTTATTTGTACTTTTAGTTTTGTGGCTGTTTTTATGAATGTGTTACTGATGCGAATAAGTAGATGGAATTTGTCAATAGAAATCAGGGACTAAAGAAATACAGAGGTCATTAATACCTGTTGCTTTAGCTAAAGCTTCTGCTTTGTAATGAATTTTTCCCATAGTCTAATGAATGACATTCAGGCCAGCAATGTAAAAACAACAACAACAAACAAACCCCTAAACAAGCAATAAAACCACAAAAAAACCCACCAACCAGAAAAAAAACCCAAAATGATGTAATGTACGTCCATGCTTCTAGAAGTTAAAAAAGAACACTGGCTTCATGTTCTGTACCTTACTTATGATCAAAATCATGTTGTGCAAAATATCTAAACTAAAAGAATGGCATATTGTTCCTCAAAGTTACACGGAAAAATGGGACATTGTAAAAATAATTCTGGAAGTAAAATATCCAGATAACTGTATTACATTACTGTATTCTTTATTACATTAAAGGGGAATACATATAGTATCATACCAAAGACCTCTAAAGATACAAACCAAAAGGAATATTGTATTTCATATGAAATATAAATAAGCAACACAACTGCCACTAATAGCAGTGGAGTAGAACATTCATTTTCAGAAATTTTCAGTTCTAAAAATGATTGCATAAAGTATTTACTGATTATAATGATTGGAACAAGTGGGACTATGTTCTTTTGGGTATTTTGTTTCTCAAATGGCTTTATTTTCCTTTCAGAGGAGAGTAAAGAGCATGAAATTTGCTGTGAACTTAAGAAATCCATTTCTGTTGTTGCTCTGTGTTGGTTGGTTTGCTGGCTCTGCATGAGAGAGGTCTTCTCTTTTTTTTTTTTTTTCTTTCTCTGATTGCTAATGCTGGGACACGTTACTGTTTTGATGAGCTATAATGCTTCCTCTTTTTGAAGTGGGGAGGGCATTTCTGTATTTTCTTATAGGTATAAATAACCACATCTTCAACAGCACAACACATGACAGTTGGTAAAATTTGAAATTTTTCTAGCAAATCCACCAAGGTGAAAGCAAACTGGGTTTTTCCAAACTGTTTTAAGGGAAAGGACTGCTGCATCTCTGCAAGTGTCTTTTGTCTTCAAATGCATTTTTACCAATGACAGAAAATTGCCTGGGGATTTGTAAGGCAAATGCAACATGTAGAATTCTGACTTCAGGGGTCTGGGGTTTTTGTTGGTGTAGGTTTTCTTTTAATTATTTTTGTTGGTTTTATTTTTTCCGTGCTGTTGTTAGTTTGTGCTGTTGTTTTTTTGTTTGTTTGTTTTACCATTTGCATAATTCTGTTGAACCTGTGAATGTCTGTGCCCTGTAGGCAGTGAACTTATGCATGAAAAAAAGAAAGGGGAAAAAAAAAGTCAAACTAAACCGAGCTGAATTAAGTACTCCTTTTAGACTGTGCATTTGGATTGCAGCTGCCAACTACTTAGAAAGCTTACCATTGTTGCATCCAACTTGCATTTCATATGCTTGACTCTTCTAACGTTAATAGTACCCTCCATCTTAAATTCCAATGTGTCAAAGGGATTATCTCTATTGTGTCTTCATATTAATCATGACTGTAGTTTTTTACTTTATATAGGCATACACAACTGTATGTTACTTTAGTGCAAAACTTGCCATCCACAAAAATAATTTTTCTGTGCCAGTGAGAAGAGTTGCTCCTAAAGTATCTCTTGGGCTTGGATATAAATTTATTTAAATTAATTAGGAATAGCTATTTTATTTTTTTTATATAAGGACAAGTTTTTATCACAATAACATATTATTACAAGAGTGATTGCATTCATAATTTCTTTCCATAAGTTACAGTTAGAGATCTCTTGCAATTGCTTTTTCTTTATAGATCTGAATTATCTAGCATTCTGTCAGTCCAGCTATTTCCATATGAATATCTAAACTCATTAGAATGATATCCAAAGCATGGGATGCTGCATTATTGTGCTGTTTAATAAGCATTTTGGCTGCTTCTCACAGCAATGCTATAGGCTGGTTTTCTCTTTTTTTGCAGATCACTGCCATTGTTTGCTGAGTGCCCATGTGGGAGCACTTTTTGTGATCTAGTGCTTTTGCTTGTATAATACTGATTCAGAAAAACAGCCTGCTTAGAGAGAAACATTAATTAGGTGCAAAGGTGACGTTATTCCATGGTTTGGGGGTGGGGGGAAGTACACCAAATAAATTATCTCCTATTTGTACAATGTTTTATGGTTGTCAGCTGTCTGTTCCCAGAGAACCCCAGTGGAGTTAAATGCTTGTGACACCTTGCCCAGTAAAGGTATAGTAAAAGCCTGTTATGGAACCTCCTTTGTGACAACCTGTACTAGTTTATATTAGCTTAACCAATCACTTTTTTCTGTGCTTGGCAAAATTTGTTAAATTAATTCAGTTGCAATTAGCAGATTTATGGGAAAGTACCCTGTTATCCTTTAATTGGAGAGCATAAAACTACAAACTGAATCTGCTGGTTCTATTTGTGTAATAGGCAATCTATCTACGACAAGGTTTGATCGATGGAGTCGTATGATGCCCTTGCCTTGTTTTATATTGGCTGTCAGCTCTTAACTGGGACTGAAGTATCTGGGTAACAAAAATTGATATAATGACTTAATGCGCCTTATTCTCTTTGAGCTACATCAGTTTAGAGCACTTCTGAGAGAAAAATGTCTGGAAAATATCAGGGAGTCATTTATCAACCTGTTTTCATTAGCATACTGCCTAGCACTGGCAAGGATTTGAATAAAAAAAAAGCAGGATGGTACAATTTATTTCAGGTCTCATATTTCTTGGATGAAAGGAGACTTCTAATAAATGGAAAATATAGAAAGATGCATTTCTTGCTGATTTTTCCTAAATAAAAGATGTGCAAAAACATATCTTCAGTTTGATTGATAATAGCACAAGAGGCATATGAAGATAATCAGAAAATTAGCAACATCTTACTGCATCTTGCTCAGTTATTTGAGTTACACTACAGAATAAACCCCATGTCTTATATGTGTACATAGGAAAATTTGTGTGTGGGAATGGTAGGGGGTTGTCAGCATAGAGGGCTTTACAAAAAATGTAAGATGTGATCCCTTTAAAGATAGAGCTGTTAAGCTATTCAAGAGTCTGCTAAAAGTGAAGTGAAATAGGTACCAATCAAAATGTTTGTATAGTGGGCAAAATGTGTGCACTGTATCAAGTCATTTGTCCTACCTACTCTGTGATGCTAACCAGAAGGGGTAATAATAACTGAAAAGCAGTTGTGTGCAAGTAAGTCCTTTTTTGCATGAAATTTTTATGCATCAGTCAGACTGCATACAGTGTGCCTAATGTATAAAATAAATTGGTGTATAAATCAGATTATGAGCAGGATGTAGGCAAGTCTGCATTCGCACACAGGAATCAAATGCGGGCACGGGAAATTCCCATTTTAACTTCTATCATGGTGATTTATCAGGTGGCAGTTCATGCTTAATTTTCTAATAATAAAAAATAAAAAATAAAAAGCGTTCCCCCATTTCAGGCAGCAAAACCTGAAAGCAATGGATTACAGAAAGGCCTGAAAATAAAGGACTTATGGACATGCACAGCATTATCTCGTGACCCATTCTATAGCTTCTAATTATGTCAAGGATTCGGAATGCCAATCAATAAAAAGTGATTTATGATTGCTATAAGCAATTGCACATGGCTTCACATTGATCAATATGTAGATTCCTTGGCATAAGAAGTTATTATCTATGACAGATACTTGTCTGACTGCTAATTGAATTGCACATTTTTCCATCAATGTTATCAAACTACCACCAAAAATAGACCATAACTTTGTTGCTCTTTGCATGTGAAAATAAAAGTATGATGAACAGCAAGTGTCAGTGTATAGGTTGTCTGACAGTAACCACTATTTATTGATGCAACTTGTGCTTGCTATAAGATGACAATATCACCCAGTGTTGCCATGACAATCAAAATGAGTGTTGGGTCCACAATATTTTTTACAATTCGGTAGAAAATCTATTAAATCTAAGTTATCTATCGCTTGTTACCCTGTAAACAATCTCTGAGTGCAGTACCAGTGCTCTAGTAAGGGCAGCTTTGTAGTACAGAGATGCTTCTCCTTTTACTTCTGTTAATTTTTTTTTAAAATCATTCTGATTAGGTAGTCTAAAAGCAATAGTAGTTTTATGCAATGTGCTTTTAGCTTTCCAAGAGCTTTTGGTTAAAATGAAAATTAGTCTGGTGTCCACTTGCTTAAATGCTTAGCGGAGTTGCCACTCATTCAGTGTTCAGAAATGCTAACCAAAATGCTAAGCCCTATTTTACTGCATGCTGCCTAATTTATGCTGATCCTTAGACTTACCTACCTGTTGAAACTTTCCCTAATGAGCCATGGGATCTTTGAATAGGAGATATTCAATACTGAGTATAACAAAGCCTTGTACTTGATTGGTACTCGTAGAAGCGTGTACTTCACTCTTGCTTTCTGACTTTTCTATCATCCTTTTTCTGATCTGTAACCCCGAACAAAGGACTATTTTGGTTTTTATCTACATCAAACCATTGTGCTTGAGAATAGCAGGCTCCATTCTTCAGTATGGCTGACCCTGTTCAGTAATTCCATTTTCTTGTAAAACTACATAACATACTTAAAACAAGAAAGTGCACAACTATGCAACCCTCTCAGGGTAAGTCTGTGTGACACCCAAGCTTGTTGTGAACCAACAGTGCAGACCCTGGCACAGCTGCAGGAAAAAGAATTGCATTATACTGTGGAAGACAACCCCTGAGAAACAGCAGGTCTGCTTTGGGTTGTAATCTGTGGAATCATAGTCTTTCTCTGCTGCCTTACTCCCATCCCTTTTGGACTTGGATTAACATGGGGAAAACCATGAAAAATAGAAATGTGGGAAACTGTAATGTTTTGTATGTAGTGGTCTCAAACATTCTCATCCTAAATTTTCAGGATTCTTCAAATTTAATTTGATACAGACTTTCAGGTTTTTCAGTGTTGAATAATATGTTAGGTTTGGCAATTACTTTCTTTCATTTTTCAAGGGTTGTTATAGCCTTCAAGAAATTTTACTGAGTTCTGAAACTCACATCCCCATCATGTTTTAACAAAGTTTGTAGTAACTTCCTGGATGAAATAGCAAATTAAGTGTACCATTGAATGTAAAATTTCAGTCATTTTCTATACAACTGCACTAATTATAAACAATTTTTTTCTCTCTAAGTATATAATTTCCATAAAATAAGCAGATGCTATGTCTATTGTTTTTAATTAAAAAAACTTATTACAAGTTTCTAGATAATCTGACAGCAAATATAAGAGATGAAGACTTTTTAGATGTCTCAGAAAAACAGCAATTAGAGTCCCAGTTTTTGTGTACTTGGCATTTTCACACATGTACAGCTAATTAAACAAGGGGGCCTAGCCTTTGATTTACAGCAAAAAATATCCCTGTGTGTGCTCTGAGAGGAAGTCAGCATGATGTGCTTTGTATGTCATCTGGTACATAAGTGTTCAGCTGCATAGTGTGCAGAACATAATGTGTTTCATTGAAATAATTACGTGTTGTATAATTCTTTAAAAAAAAAAAAAAATCCCCAAAACCAATCCAAACAACAGAAGCCTACCCCAAAACTACAAACTAAACAAAACCAGAAAAAAATACACCAAAAACTCTTGAAATTATTGTTAGGTGTCTTTTTCTTCTTATGTCAGCTTTTTATTTCCTTTTTTTTCTTAATCAGCAGTGTTGTCTAAAACTTCTAGTAAATCAGAGGCCACAGGTTTTTTTTCTCCTGACTGCCAATATCTCAGTGGTAGGTTCAGCACAAAGGATTGTATACCTAAAATTAATGTAATTTCGGATGAAGGTTATGGAGTGCATAAAGATGGGACAAAATGCAAGAGACATGTATAGAGCAATTGCTCTTCAGATTTAATGAAGCACTTCTTATCTGAAATTTTTCGAGTGAATGATGGATTAAGCTTTCAGAATGAACCTACCAGTTAGTGGAAATTATTATTGCACTGTGGTTTTTTTTCTATATACTGAACAAACTGAGGTATTGAAAAGCTGAGACTAGAAATAAAAGACAGAGCAGGGATATAGTTCAGAGGTGCTGACTTTGGGTTAGATATTAATCACTGGAGTATCATTTATTGTCATGGTGTCTGGTTCTATATTTGAACTTTTGTGCACAGTTCCAGAGTGGTGAGACCTAGATCTATTGTATAAATGTGTTCTTTAGTTCACGTGTGTCTCTGCTTATTTATGTATTAAACACATGTGTTGTGTGAAGAGAAATGATGAAAACAGCCTTCTTCTTAAAAATGGAAATTTAAGGGGCAGAGGAACTTTTGTTTTAACCATTCCTTGTATACTCTGTATTGAGCATTGCAGAGAGAGTGTTTTGAGAACTCATTGTGTGTGTGAGGCCTTTCTTTCAGTAGAGCAGGTCTGATTTAGGTTAAAACATCTGGAAAAAATATCCTTTCAAGCAGTCAAAAAATACGATTGATTTTGAAATTATAAAAGGAACCTTTTTTGTTCACTCTCAACAGTATGTACAAACTGGGGACAAAGAAAACTTTTTGCTGGTAAAATATTCTTTTTAGATACCTGCAGAAATGTCAATAAAGCATCCTTTTATTGTTCCTGCTTTTCTAATTAAGTTACTGTTAATCTCTGAAACAGAAATAACTTAAGAACAGCTTTGAATTCTGACTCTTGATTCCAATCAAGATGCTTTTGTGATTCCTTTACAAATGGAAAAGAACACGTTCTATGACCTCTTCTCATTTTTGTTCCTACTCCCTCCCCAAGCTTGTCTTTGTCTTTCGTCCTTTTGTCAGATTAAATCATCCTCCTTGCTAAAGGTTGTATGGACTGGACATAGAAACATGTGAGGCTCTGCTTGTCATGATCAAGAACTGGGGATTGTTGAGTATACAGTTTCCAAAAGTAAAGACTGTTGGGAGTCCTACCATCTGAAACAATGTAGAAAAGCTTTTTTATTATTATTTTTTTTCAGAATGCTTGTAGTTAGCCAAGTTATTAAAAAGGACCATCCTAACATAGGCACCCATAATCTAAGAATAGACGGGACTTTGCAAAGTCCAATTTCTATTGGCACACAGTAAAACATTTACTGCATTTTTAATCAATGATTTTATAGTGTGATTTCCTTTTTATTTTGTACATATCAACAACTGAAAACCATAGGAGAGCTGAGAAAGCTCTGTCTCTGAATATGGAATTGCTAAGTAACTAACATTAGAATGTTCTACTTTGATTTAAGGGTTGCTTTTGTTTTGGGTGATGAAGCAAAATGCTCAGGTATTTTAAATGTGGATGAGTCTTGTGAAGTGCATGTGAGTTTGTTGCAATGCATTCTTGAAAACTAGATCCATGAGAAGCATGTAGCCTATGAATACCAGCTGGTACAGATGAGCAGGATGGATTCAAAAGCCATAACCACTGTGCTTCTGCACATTCTTTTTTAAGAAGATAGAAGGGGTGTAATTAGTTAGTTTCCAGGTCCTTCAAATACATTTGAAAAGGCTTCCAACACATTAAGGATGTGTTGGAAGAGTCCATTAGTCCTCTTGCAGAGTGGAGAAAAGTGAAAGAGGGCTGGGATAGCAGATAATGGATATCCTACAGCAAAGCTGATTTAAAGAACATGTTAATGCATCTTGGGTATGAGAAAACAGTGATTCCACTTACTATTGCAACTGAAAACAGGGAACGAGAGAGTAGCATGACATTAAAAACACTAGTAATTCTTAATATTAGTACTAGTTGCAGAGAGTTCATCTTCATAATGGAGTTCTTCTGAGTGGTTTTTATTAATAAGCATACTTTTAGCTGAGTAGTATGCCAGGACATACAGTGTTTCACCGTGAAAGAAAATTTCAAAACAGTTTGCATTGTAACGTAAGGATGTTCAAACTCAAATTTTGTATGTATTAAGACATCTCACTTGTTAGTGTCTAGATACATAAGCTGTGCAGTATACTTTGCAAATCTTCAAACAGTTTTGATAAAACATCTGATGAATGGCATAGAAGAATTTCCAGTGCTGTGGTGCTCAGTCGTTTATAAAACCACATGAAAGGGGGCCTAGTGAAATGAATATTGGTGGTTTGGCATCTGTGCAAGTACCTCAAATTTTTTCACTTTTCTTTTTTGTCAGACTTCACCTGCACAAAATCTCTTATCTCTCTGGAAAATATATACACACTAGTGAGAGTATAAACACATCATTACACTTTCATGACAGATAAGCTTGCTCTGTTGGAGTGTAAACTCATTTTTCTTCAGGTGACCTTTAAATAGTATTGTGCTATTGGATGGGATTTAAATCAATAATTTTGTCAAAACAAAATACAGTGTTGATTTTTTTTCTTTATCGTTTAACCAGTTCTTTAAACTATCAAGGAACAATGGATTTCCACGTGTTATACTCTATGAAAAAATACTCTAAAATTTGCTTAACTAGTCTGAAAAAAAAGCCATCTTTCTCTGTTGATAGTACTTTGTTTTATTTTGAAAAATGTTGAAACAGCAGGATAACATAGAGTGTTACTATAATTAGTGACTTAATGCCTTTTCTGCATTCACATTGTAAAACAACAGTGTCCCAGGTGTGAGAAGGTTAAAATGAGAAGTACCCAGTAGTTATGAAGCAGCAATAATGAGTTTCCTTCTACTTACAATGGATTTGTGTGATATACAACTTGCAATTAAGCATGGCTTGGTGATTCAGTGATTAATGTATATACGACTCCTAAAGGAGCAGCACAGGCCTCCCGTCACATCCTTCATGATGTTTACAGCTGGGTACCTATTAACAGGAAGATGGAAAGGGCCATTTACAATTCAGTAACCTTTATGACAGTGAACTCTTTAATCAGCATTTTATTTCCTTTGTAACACTTTAGTCATCTACAAATGTCAGAATAAAATAGGGCTATGAAATATTTAGGATCGGCATGTGGAAATTGACTTCCTTGATTTAAGCTGCTGTGTCTTTTCATTTTGTTGTTTTGGGAGCTTTTACTTTTATTGAAAGACAGTTTATAACTAAATGCTCCCAATAGTGACTGGCATTAGGGCCAGAGAAATTACAGAATTCCATGTTCTTGTTCTGTAAAATGTTGATGGTTGCTGTGTTGGGTAATAATTTATTCAAATAAAAACATTAGCAGTGGGGTTCACTTTTCAGAATACTGTTTCAGTACAAATACAGCAGAGTATGTGAGTTTGTGACAAAATATCCGAATGTACTCATAGAAGTAATTAAGTATGAAGTGTATCCTAAAATAATTTGTCACTTACCTGTACCTGTGTGGATGAAATATGCATAGTGTTTTATTATTTTCCTCAATGATTCTGGGGCTCTCCAACTTGCACAGCAATTGTCTTGTGCTCTGTGTGATGACAATCATCACTCTTTATCGCCAGGAAGAAGTATTGTCCCTGCCTCAGTGCACTGCAGCGGAAATACAAATCCTTCTAACCAAGTATTTTTGTTCATACATATGTATGCAGTTTGTTTATCAGTTCTAAATTAGTATTGATAAAAATCTTGACATAATATTTGATTCTTGATATCTAGAATATTTAAAGTATGGCCCAAACATTTTCTAGTTGATAACATAACAATTTTAGAATCGGCAGGCTGAAAGGGGCTTCCTCTGTCTGGAGGACAGGGCTTTGTCCTCCTGGGGATATTGGGAACTTTTGACCTAGTCCTGAACTATACTTAAACTGTAATTAAAACACTGCAGTAATGCTGCTTGGGTTTACAGTGTTAAGCCCAGCATAGTTTTACTTGAGCTGCCTGCTGCTATGTTGTAAAATACTGACCCAGGCGACTGGAGCTGTGCTTAAGAGGTTATTTGTAATTTTGTGTCACAGCTGCAGGTTGGTAACAATGAAGGTAACTTTCCATTTTGCAGGTGTTAATAAGGTTTATTGCATTTGAGAGATCAAGGTTTCATCTGGTGCTCTGTGAGTAGGAGTTATGTCCTGGCTGACGCTATCTGCTTTATCTGCTACCTATTACATAGGTTGTGGTTTTGTATATTATGGTTTATTTTTAAAAAATGAAAGGAAAGGTCTTCTTAAGAATGTCAAAGATTTAAAAGACTTGACAATATTGAGCAAAATTTTAAATCCAGATCTTACTGAAATGTGTGGCTTGGAGAAAGTATTTGATAGTAGAAGGACTTGTGAACCCCAAAACCTAACTCTCTTTGTCCAAGGAATCTACTGATGTAGTAAGTCATTATCTCTAATAAGAAGCCTTATCTCCCAAGTATGCATTCAAACTCTAGAATGCAAGCCATGAATGTTTAGGGGTTTATATACTTTTCAGTTACAAGCTGTGTGGCTGTTTCTCAGTTAACAACCTTTTGTTTGATCCCTTCACTTTAGAACCTATTGAAGTGGCATAAACTTATACCTATAATTATGAAATATGGTGATGTTCAGGCCTGGTTTACGTGTCTTGATCTTGACCATTCTTTCTTTACCTCAGTATGTGTAGGTCATATGGAGGCTAAACCAAAGAGATATCATATGAATGTTGTTAGGCATTTATGTACTAATGTATCTGTCTTTCCCATTTCTCATTAAAAATACTTGTATTCTCTTGCCTTGATTAAAAGGCCATTTTTCCTGATGTTTAGTTGATATAACTACAGTACAGGGTGTCAATTCTACACGTAAACCTGTTCCTCTACCTATTCCTAGGAATAACATAGATATAAGGCTTGTCTTGGCATAGCTTTTCTAAAAAAATGTATTTTAGATACATAAGACTTAATTTTGCACATGAAATGTTTAGAAAGAGCCATCAAACACACATAATTGGTAAAGTTAAAAAGAAAGGAGAGCAAAAAATGCCTAAGATTGGTTTTTAAAGGTAGACAATAAGCAATGGATGGACACTGCCACACAAATTACATGTGGACCAACTCTATTTTTTGTCTGTTATCCTTGGCTATCTCATCAAGTAGGAATATATCTGCTAAAGTATGAAAAAGGAAATGATGAGAGAAAAGATACAAAGTAGCTCCTGGTCGTTATCATCGCCAGGGACGGTGCCTCAATCAGCACCTGAAAGTCAGTGTAAGTTTGTATTTTTTGCTGATGTGTTGTCCAACTTGTACTGCTGTAATATACCTTGCAGTACACTACTTGCTGTATTGACTAGCTCTTGTTGAGGGATGTTGCTTGTTTAAACATGGAATGAAGAGTGAGCAAGAGATTTAATTTGTGACCAAAGTCTTTACAGGTGGCAAAAATGAGGCTGTGAACTGACATTGGATTAGTTCGATGCTGTCTGTATTGCTTGAAAATACAGCTGCAAGTTCAAATGATGAAGAAAAAAAGCGATGAAGTGGACGTATACACAGCATACTCTGTTATCCTAACTTTATTATTGTATCAGACTCTAAGGAAAAATCCATGTTTAATTTAAAGAAGAAAACCTGTGTTACATTTGATGATAGACTCAAGATACCTTGTGTTTATAATTCATGGGCCAACTGGGGTAAATGGGACCTCTCTGCAGTATTAGTTCTGATACTGACTCTTTTTATTTTTGTAGTATCTTTTGTATAAAGAACTCAAGGATATCCTAAGTGTTAAAAGGATTTTAAGAAGGCAGATACTGGGGAAAAAATATTAAAAAGGGAGAACTAGAGATGCAGGTTTCTTTTTCCAGGATTGGGTGTTTGACTTCTGGGGGAAGCATGTGGAGTGGATGGGGTAGTGGTTTCCCTGCCTGACAACCCACCTTGACTGTGGTTGATACTTGGTGATAATGGAGAAACAAACACACGAGGAAGTGCCCCAATGTGTAATTGGAGAAGGGAAAATCTGGAACTTGATGCTACCAGTCTCTGCTTTTTGGGACCTTGACATAAGAGGCTTGGGGTTTTTACAGATCCCTTGCAGTTTCATAGCTGTGAAATGTTGCCATCCTTTTGCTGGGATTATTTAAATATTTATCCTTTCTTGCTACTTGACCTTTCCTGCTTGGTTTTAGTTCCTGTGGCCAGCTTGCTTTGTGTTTCATGAGCTCAGTAAACCGTGGCCTTCAATTCCCTTGTTCTAGTATTTTCACTTAAGACCAGGAGTGATGAGCAAAAGGTTTCAGGCTCAATCCTTGAGCAAAGGGCCGCTGTGACAGGGATTATTATTTATTTGTCATCTTGGATGTAATAAGCTGTAGGTACAGCATCGAGAGCCCTTGATTTATTGCGCTGTCGACTGCCACTAGCAGGACGTCTGCTGTACCATGCAGGATGAATACCACACTGTCAGCTCTGTCGATCTGTCTCTGCCATTGCGCTCTCTCTCATAACACATTCCCATTTCATGCCAGAATACATAAACAATCTTTCATTATTTTGATGCCTTTTTCATATTTGTTCTTTACAGAACATAAAGTTTGAATTTATGGGTTTCCTTTACATTATTTCAACACACTCCACCATTTTCCGGGTTTGTGGTTTAACTCTCAGAAATTGGCTGCCAGGTGATTTAGTTATTTTGGCTTTCTAGTTTTATAGTTATTTAATATCACAGTGCCAGATACTGAGAAAACGTAGTGTATAGCAGGTATGGGATTTGCAGTCAGACTGTCATCAGCAAAACATGGCCGTGGGGACACAATGTGGAAATTAAAAACTAGGCATGCAGAGCAGGAAATACTCCCTCTAACCTTAATTTTTAATTTATTTAAATACTTTTCCAAAATATTTTTTCTTAGGTGCTGTTACAAACATAATGGAGACCTGTTTAATTGGAAAAGAACATGTGAATAGTGAGCAAGCCATTTCCCTTGAATAATTGCAATTAAGGGAATTTCTAACTTGTTGGCAGAAACATTACTCTGATTCTTCTCCTATACTTTATTGTAGGTGGTGGTGGTGGGGAATTCTGCCCAGAAGATTATCTGATTCATACTATCCATTCTTCATACTTTACAGTCGTGATGTACATCTGCTTATATCCTCTAATTTTGTTTACCTAAGGGGTTTTTTTCTTTAATACTTTGAAGCATATTATTCATCGAGCTCTGAGGAACTGAAAGTCATTGCTCAAATGAGTGAACTTAAATGTCACTATAAATACAGCAAGTCAAATGCGAATATATGTCAAAATAGTAAAAAATGTGTTATAAAAAATACTTATGAGTTGTATTAAAAAATTATTGCAAACTGTGCAGAGCATGAAACAGAAAATGTAAAGTGTTCCTGCCAATGTAACATGCATACATAACTTCAGTTGTGTGAGTAGCCTTTTTAGTACATAGGTACTGAATTGGACAGAAAAGCCTTTGGGAAGGGTGTGGGGGGGAGGAAGATGTCATCTAAGCTGTTCTGTCCAGTATACAACAGAAGAGGGGTCTGCTTCTGACTGGGTCTTCAGATGCTATGAATGATTGACCATGATCAGTAATGTTCCTTCAAGTTAGTCATGTACGCAAACATTTTAAAGGTAGTAATGCGTAATTATTTTGTGACATTACCCCGTGTTTTCTTATCAAGACATCTTAACGTCTAATAAAGACTTGTTCATTGCTGTCTTTATGTGCAAAGCTTGCAAAGTTTAGTGTTCATGAGGCAGGTGAATAATGGCTCTTAGATTTCCTCCTGTTGAATAAAGTAGGGCTGCTTTTCTGTCTTCAGTGAAAACATCCGAGTGTTCTTTATAGTCAGTTTATTTCCCCCCCCCAAAAGGACAGAGAAAGTGTGGCTTTGTCACTGAAACTATATCTGGTAAGAAGAAACTTGTTTTAATTGGCTGTGAAAATAGATGTATTTCTCTAGGATGTTAACAAATGTGGATTTCACTGTATAAATGCAAGATAATAATTGTCAGTTCTTCCTCCTCAGTGCAACCTACATTAGGGCAGCTGGGAAGATGCATAGCTCACATTACATAGCAAAGATTTGTTCTAGCTGCAAAGAAACCATAGTTAATTAATATGAGAAATTTGTTTTGTGTCCCTGGTAAAAAAGGCTGTGCAGGTTGGTGTTGTCAGCAAAAGCTGCTTGTCACTTTGACCTGCTCTGTTAAGTGTTTGATGTGTTTTCTCAGAGTAATCTGTGAATAACATTACATCCAACCAGCAGAGAAGCGGAGGGAGCGATAGCAGAATTAATATCTGGAAGCGTTGATAATTATATATCAGAATCTAATTTTTAGCACAGAAAATGTGTTAATGACAGAGAAGAAAACAAAAACCACTAGCTTCTCCCAGCAGGATCCAAAGTGTCATTTATTATTTCTCAGCTGGATATCTATCAAGTTTATGGGTTAATTTTTCTGTAGACTGTTATTTATGGGTTTTTGTTTGTTTTCAGCCATCATTACTAACAATACGGTTAATAGCAATCATTTGTTATCCGGCACCAGCGGTGATGCTTCAGATGCGAGCAGTGAACTGAGAATACTCATTTGGTAGCTGAATAAGGCTTTGACAGGGCCCATTTATAACAAGCTCATTCCATAATGTCCAGCCTATTAATAAAATTTTGTTGCTGTCTAATTAGAGATGTCTGATGTGTATAGTAGCACAGCAAAGAAGACTTTCTTCTGTTGCTTTTCGGTTCTACTGTATCATACCTGAAACATATCTGATACCAGTGGTTCAGGAAATAAAAGTGGTGTATTCCTCTGGGATTCTGTCTCTCCTAGTAAGTGCAATGAAATACAAATAGTATGATAGGAAGGCCCAGGTCACAAATACATGCATGTTGAGAGAAGGCCATTATTTTCATTAGCTAAGATCACCCCTCAAGTCTCTTTTTTCTTCTTTCACGTGTTTTCTTTTATTGGCTTAATGTTTAAGTTTTATCTAAAAATAAATAATGAACTAAAAGTAAAATATATGTATGATATCATAATTAAATGTATATATACAGACAGAATGTGATTCTTCTGTGTGTCAGTATATCTTTGAGAAAAGAGCAATTTGATGCCTGAGGGAAGAGGTTTGATGAGAGAAAAAAGCCTGGGCCTGATCGTTAGATTTATTTTTTTTTTTTCATTTTGTGTCTTTGAAAACTGAGGAATCAGCAGGATTTACTGAACTCAGCAGTAAGGGAATAGTTAGTAGTATAACTGGGACTGGAAGCAGGAGCCTCTTGTAGCCCAGAATATTTGGAGTGCCTTGTACAGCTCATAGACCAATCCTGTGTTTATGATGATAGGACCTTTCATCCAAACTTATCAAAATATTTCTTTAGCAGTGAGCTTAATAGTGTATTCACAAAGTTGTTGTGAATGAGTAGTTTGTTAAGTAAAACACAATTAGGCAAAAGGATTTATACCAGGACACAGAAGTTGTTTGTGGGAACGTTTTAGTTCCTTAGTGAGTGATTCCTGTTCCTGAAATGACCTATCAGAAAAATTCTTGTTCCATTTTGTTTTTACAGGTAGAGTCAAGTATATGATAATGATGAAAATGAGTTAATTTCCATTTCATAAAATGCTTTTGCTCACTTAACTGCTGATTTAGTGATAATATATACTCTTTCACCCTGCTTCTACTTTGCAGAGCACAAATGGAATGTTTGAAGAACTTTGTCATTTGTAGCTACTGCTGAGGTGATTATATATATATTTTTTTTTAAGAGGCAGCACCATTTTTTGGCAAGTACCTAGATTATAATTAAAAGAAAAATATTAATAGGAGTTATTTTGTGCTTAGAATATTGCACTACCGAACTGAGAAAAGAGAGCAGGAAAAACACAGTGATTTAATATAATTTCATCGCTAGGTAACAATTTGTTTCTTTAGTCATCTTTTATGCTTTTCGAGTTGAAATTTAAATCTTTGTAAATTACCTTTTGAATAAAGCCACATCTGGTTTTGGTGTGTTATTTTCCCAGAATGTTGCTTTTAAGACAGCGTATTTTATGCAAGAAAATTATATGAGATTTTAACTTAAAGTTGCCATGAAACTGCTGTATGGATTTCAGCTGGCAAAGAGTCTGTATACGCTGGTGAGGTGGTTTTTTTCTCCTAAACTGTTCTTGACGTAGAGCTTATCAACCCTTAATTAGTGATACATTTTCTCCTTGTGATTTCTATTGATGTTTTGTAGAGCTGAAGATGAATTGAGCCTCAACCTGACTAGAGTACGAATTGTTTTAGAAAATTCAGCAAACATCTCTCTCTCTCTCTCTCCCCTTCTCTGTCTGTCTCTCTTTTTCTCTGTTCCTCCCGATAGGAAAGGTGAAAAGCTGCACGATAGAAATCAGGTTCAGTATTAGTGGTTTTGCTTGCCTGTGCAATAGAAAACGACAAGCGTCAGGGCCTCAGTCAGCAGATCAGGGAGACGCAGATGGGAGGCGAAAAGCTCCCTCGTGGCAGCAGCCTTGCTTGGATGTGATTGTGAGAGCCAGGATGAAGTCAGCACTGACAAAGTGTGTGGATTGATGGATGGACAAAGCTGGGAACTGGATGTGAGAATGGATGAGGGCAGAGGGGGAATTTAACACAGACAAACAGAATGAAAGACAGAGAGGAATTGCCTGCTAAAGTATTCCAGCACTCAGAGCCCACAGCAATTTACTTACTGCTAACCGAACACAGGAGGATTCTTTGCATCTTTGCAGATTTTCTTAAAATATATGGAGAAACCAAGCAGTAGAAGAGGCTAACAAATTCCTTTTAGTTCCTATTATTGCCATCTCTTTCTCTTTTTCTTAAGATTCACTCACACTCAGTTAATTCAAACTGAGTACTTGATTATTTTCAATAAGTTCACACAGTATGCTGGAGAAAAATAAATTTTCTTTCCACAGCCATTATTTTAATGTTTCCACTAAATTTACTTTAATCAGTTATTGTTGCTTTTGCTATCATGTATAAAAATATTTATGGCTCTTGCAAATTGTGCTCCTGCTAGAGGCACACTTTTGGATACTGCATTCAGATGCATGGTAATAATAACCCCGTTATGTGCATTTTATTTTACAGAAGAAAAATCAGTTGCTTTCCCACTCATGGGGTACCAAAATATTATGGTCTGTTTTTTAAAAGAAACAGATCTGTAGCTTTAAACTACTACCAGATTTTATTTACATGAGACAATCACAAAGTGTTTTTTGTTATTTCACTGCTTATATAGAAAGCAAAAAATCTGATTTACCATACTGGTGCAAATCAGTAGGTCTTAATTTTTTTCCACTGATTTAGTTTTAGAAATCAAAATACCATTTCATCGCAGAATGCAAATAAAAATGAAGGTTTATATACAACATAGGGGGCAAAATATCTGCCGGCAACTTTGGATGATTGTGTTGGCTCCAGTGGGATTCTTTTGGATTCACACAGACACTTTGAAGAACATGATTTGGCCCAAGCTATTACCTACTCCTTCCACTCAGCAGGTTATGAAAAAACAGAATGCACTGTGCTAACAAGACATTTCCATGTAGCGCCCTTATGTGCTTTCAACTGGAGAAAAATGCAATTCATCAGAGTACAGAGGAACTGTTCCTCAGTTGTTGGCTTCAGTAGTATGCTGGAAACAGCTATTTACGTAGTAATATAATGAGTTTAATTGAATTTAAAGAAAGGCAATTTAGTCTTATGCACGTCAATGTATAAATTGCTATGAAGATAATTATAGTATATTGTTTTTACTGATGAGCTTCCCGGAGTGTCCATGACATACATAACCTCCAATAAACTGGAGAACTTGTCTTTATTAATAGAGTCTCCAAAAATCTTGGAAAGATGTGGGAAAAACTTGTATTGTTTGCATTGTACAATATATTTGCTAATCTGTTTTTGAAGCCTGTAGTCATGTACATTGTTTTCAGGATGTGGATGCTGCATGCATTCAGAGTGTCTTTGGAAGGCATGGGAATTGCTGGTGTGAGCTGTTTCTATCTACTATTCCACCCTGTGCTCTCTCTTTGAGGATTGGGTAGAATCAAGTAGAATAATTCTGATCACACTGATGGAAGATGATGTTTATAGCCCCTACAACCCCTTACAAAATCCAATCTTGAAAGAGAGGAAGCAACTGGATAATCTCTGTCTTTTAGAGTTTTTTGGTTAGGAAAGGTATGGTTATCAAATATGTTCTTAGTACAAGTGGTAACTGGTTTCTTAGGGCATAAGAGATTTTGATTTAGATTACATAGTTTGCATTTCCTTTATTTTTAAAAGTAATTTGGCTAACATCAGGAAATGAGTTGCTGCATCTTCTGTTCTTGCAAAGAGGCCTACTGTAGGAAAGTTACCCTGGGAAAGGGGATTTAATCTTGTTTTGGCATGAAATAGAGTTCTATGGAAGAAAAACCCAAACTGCTGATCTGCAATTTCTCCACTTGTAATCTTCTGTTTTCCTAATTTTTTTTAATTGAGAATGAAAGTGAAAACTAAGATCCTGTAGTTCCATGGAATGTGTCCTGGCAGTTTAAATATGTGATATATTTTTTTATTTATATAAATATTTTTTAACTATAAACTAAACCAGTAGGATTCTTACTGTTCTGGGTAAGTTCTTTTGGGAGTGTGTCAAGTCAAATATAACTGTACATACAGCTATATGCATCTCTGATATAGGCCCCTTATGCCTTGTCAGAAGCAGTCCCTGGGGTATATATTAGAGAACATTAATTAATTTCCTAGTTTACATTTCTGATAAACATGTAAATAACAAGTGCTGTCATTCATTTACATAGGTAAGTGTGATTAGAGGCCTGTCTTTCTAAGTGTAACTGTTTTTTGAGGGTCTGCTTGGGTTATTTCATTGAGATGGATTTTGTCATGTCTCTTTAATGTAGATTGGAGTCAGTAATTTCTGTGTTGAACTATGATGCATATAACACACCTGATGTTTGAAAAAAATTTTTGACATCTTTCACATTTTGCTTTATTTTTCTGGACTATTATATTTCTGTAAATACAGGGATATGACTTTTTTTTTTTTTTTGTCAGAGCTACTGATGGGAAACACTATATAGAGTTGTGTTGACCCTGCATTCACTGAACTCTTCAGCAATCTTTTTTGTAGTTATCTCATTTAGATGCCAGCATTACCTGTTAAAGCTAAATTAATTAGCTAAAGAGATACCAAGAAAAATGTCCATTTCTTTTATAAAAGTAGATAATTTGACACTCTGAGAATAAGTACTGAAATTATAGAAAGCTGTCAAATACATTTTAATAAACTTTTCTTTAGTAAAATTGTTATAGTTCTGCAAAAATTTGTGTAGTGGTGTGCTGTGGTCATTCATAGGCAATGTGAAAAGACAGTTTTATTTATTCTCTTCCATAGTGTCTCACAGAATTTCCATGCCATACCATGCACAGGAGATTTGAGCATCTTCAAAATGTGCTTCGGGATGGAAAGTGAAAGACTTTTGATATTTGACTGCCTTTTTGACAACTCCATAGCTATTTCGTAGGTGGCTCATTAATTCTTCACTGCGTTAGTTTCTGATTTACAATAATGAAATACCACTCTGCTTTCTAAGGAGGAATTTACAGATGGCCAAATCACTTGGCTTTGTTAGTTAACGTGCTGCAAATCATCCCTTGTAGTTAATGGGTTACTTTCAGGCCTGAGCTTCTGGGTGTGCATTCATTCATAATTGTTACGTACATGAATTTGCAGAGACTTTGCTTTGTTACTGTTGCTGAAGTGGAATTTATGCCCCAGGTCTGATATTTAAATTAAAGTATAAGAAGGGAAGGAGAGGAAAAAAAAGGCATGCTGGTACTTGACTTGTGTAGCAGTGATAATTTTCATATTATAGGTTGGAAACTTTTATCATCTTCTTGATTTAATAAAAAAATCTTCAGGCACTGCCAATGTGTAGAGACAAATGACTTCCTTTTATTGAAATTTTTACATTTATTATTTATTCAGTCTGATAGCCTCTACTGCTTACCTTAATTTTTACAAACAGTAATGTCAGTAACATATTTCCTCCATGTATGAAGAAAGCTGATCTGTTTATAATAAATCTCAGTGTGGTATGTGTGCTATCATTTCCTTCATTTGACCTTGGTGGAGCAGGCTGATGGGGCAGTGAAAAGTATGATATGAAAAATGAGTGAACAGAGCGAGGTGAGCAGTGAATCAGTCTTGTGTGTGATTAGCTGTGAAAATCTCACAAACATGACTCTGAGTCACTTTTCTTCTTTCTTCCTCGCATGTTTCTCTCAAAGGTGTTTCTTTTCTGTGTGTATTAGTCATTTAGAAGTTAACTAACAGAACAGAGACTCTGTTTTAATACTAGTTTTGGTTTAGCGGTTTTAGGTGATGAGGACAACGCTAAGTGCAGTGTCTGAGGTTTCACTATAGGAAATCATGGTCCATTTAAATTTGTATAGATCTGTTGCTAAACAGTAGTAGTAGTCATTGCATCTCATTTTGAGATGTGAATGTGACACTGATTTAAATGTGGGACTGTAAATCTGCAATTATAACTGTAGATTCAGTGACAAATCACTGAGATCTTATTTGGCCATGTCAAATACTGTAAAAACAGAAGTCCATTACAATTAACGAAATCTCATTTGAGGTACACATATAGACTATGCCAGTCTTTGACTTATTAGTTTGTTTGTTGACTTATTAGTTTGTTTATTTTCAGTTTGTTCTTTTTGTGTTGCTTTTCCTGGGTGGTATGTTTAAAATCCAGCTGTGGATGGATTGATCATGAGTGGTCATGATTAATTTTCTTAACTAAAACAAAGATGACTTTAAATTTGGGGGTCATCTTGTCCAAGTGGAAATAGTAAACCTTCAAACATGGCTAAACAGTTTGACTATGTTGATGAATATTGTACAGTCTTTGTTATTGTACTGAATATTGCAGCAGTTTGAAACTGATACCATGACTAAACAATATTGTGAGACATTTAGGAATTATTCCTTGTGTAAAGCCACATGATAAGTTTTTGTATATGTAGTAATTTTGGTTTTGTATGAAGCTTGGAAAATTAATGCTTTTTAGCAGATTTTTGACACTGGACTTAGTACACTTTTGTACCTCTTTGAATTAACATGAAGAGATCAGATCAACGGCTTAGATAATGCTTAGACAATTCCTTTTTTTCTGAGGACTGTTAACTGTAACTCTGCCCTAAGAATTATCTCTTGAGCTCACAACTGTAGATGGTGTTTGACTGTTTCAGGTGAGGGGTTCCATGCTTTGACAGTCCTGGAGGAGGTATTGGAGACCACCTGAGGAAATTCTTGCTTAAAGATGCTTTCACCTTTGTATATATGACTGCCAGCTTGGGGATGAGATTCTTGAGGGATCTCAGGTTTCTCAGTTGCTTCCTTCTGGAGATGTGACAGTAGGGCAAATAAAGAAGGCCTTGATTCACAGGCATTTGAAAGTGAACACGCCTGTTCCTCTGAGTGTTGTACGCGACTTTGTGGGATTATTTTTTCTTTCCAAGCATTTCACTGTCTATGTGAATTTTATTACTGAAATTTAGAAATTATCTCCCATTTAAAAATTAATTCCAATTTAGAAAAAGTGCATACTCTGAAACCGTGTCTATCCTGAATTCTGTGTATTTACAAACACTGGCACTCTTACCAGGTTGCATGAGTGTTGCTCCTCACCTGGTGATAAAATAGCACTGGTGTAGGTGCAAGTGTCATTCAGGTGTATATTATCCCCTTTAGGGACCTGGTTACACATTACACCATCAAAAGTACTTCTGACAATGTAAGGTGTATTTTGGACTTTCAAGTGCGGTGAGGCTGAAAGCGCCTTTCTTTCCATGTGCTTTGGGTAGTTTTTGAAATATGGTGATCCATACCTAAATAAAATCTGTTTTTACATGCTCTTTGTACAAAAGCACTGTGGCAAACCATAAAGGAGATGGCCATTTTATGAAGGGCATTATAAACTGTAAATGATAACTGACTTAATTTTACAACACGTAGTGACCGTTGAACCCATTTAGTGATTAGGAATGTTTTAGCATCCTAATATCTTTATACCACAATTGTATACTTGTATACATATCCAGGAAATGCCATATCTCTTTAATTTCCTAAAAATGGAGGAGCTGGTAGTGGAACTCTACCATAAAGGTTGCTGAATATATAGGCGTGACCTGGAGAGCTGTGGTTTTTTTTATTCTGGTAGCTGTTCCACTGTATAACATCTTCCTTGTTTGAGTATTAATATATGTGCTTTTTCCTATTGCAAAACAACTTTTTTTAGGTTGTGTTTATGCACAGTGAGCACGAATACATTTTTTATATTGGCTTGAATTTCAGCCTGATGTATCACCTCATTAGCAGCTCCTGTTTTAGAAAATATTGAAAGACCTGTCTTGGGGGGCACAGAATTTCATTTTTCAGCCATTAACCTGCATTATTAACAGTCTCAAATAGGTCCATAAGTGAAGGTATTTATAAATTATACTTTGATTGAAATATAACACTTTTTACTCTTCTGGCACAACTCAAGTGTAATAGCGGATATAATTTGTTATTTCCTGGTAACTCAAGGAGGTGGAAGTGTATTTGAAGAAGGAAGGGTATTTTCACTAAGGGTCTGTAGTAAACTAAAGCCCTTTTCCTTTCCTTCTCATCTTTCCCTATTTCTCCTCACCCTCCCAACCCTTCTCCACCTAAAATCCCACCTGTCCCTTGTGAAGGCTTTTTTGGCATCTCTGCTAATGAGCTGATGCTGTCAAATTCATCTTTTTTAAAAGAGATTCAGAATCTGTACTCCTGAGGTGAAATATCAGGGCTTTTAGACTGTATTCTTCTTGTAAAATATAACCTAGGTCCTTTATGATGAAATAGGCACTTTAGAAGCACCTGGGCTTATCTTTCAGTTTTTCTGCTCAGCTCTGTTATGCACAAAGGTCTTTTTCTAGGTGACATATCATGTTGTATTCCAAAGTACACTTTCTTTTAATTTACAACTTAATTTTCAACCTAATTCAGAAGATTGATACTATAACGCTATTTGCAGAAGTATTGAAATGTCAGTAAGTTTTATTGTAGTAATAAAGAGAATTCCATATATCATGCACTCTATAGGGATCCTTGCTTTTTGCATAGATCTTCATAGCAACAACCAGTGGCTAAATGCTGGCAATCATTAATTTTTAAAGAAGACATGGTTATGATGAGTTGAGAAATTAAGACCATAGTGAAGAATGAACTTTAATTTTTGACACTTTTTGTTAGAGTCTAAGAGGAGACAGAGGTAGATTGAAGGGAGGGCAGAGGGGGGCAGGAAGGAAAAAAAATTGCCCAAATCCCAGGTTCCTAATACTTAAAATGCTGTCTGCTCGTAAAAGATTTCAGTCAGGGAGAGGCCATCTTCGAGCTTCTCTTAACAAATGGATATCAGTGGTCCATGAAATAATCAATGTCGATAATCCATCCTAGGGTCTGCCAATATGTTAATGGCTCTGCCGCATCGTTATTGCTACAAGGCCATAAATCATTTCCGTACCAGAATGCTTAGCAGTTGAGGACTCAAACCCCTAGCCTGGAATAAAATGCTGTCTCTTAACAATTAATGTCTAAACATTTTGCAGCTTTGTGCCTTGATTGTTTTCAGATGCTAAAAATGTAAGTAGGACAGATTGTAAATCAATAAAACAATAAGACAAAGTGTTTTAATAATAGAAAGACTTGAAGTAAATCATAGTTCTGTGTTTATTATTGCTTCAGAGGTTATAAATAAATAGTACCAACTGATAAAGGTTTAGTTAACAAGGAAAAATAAGTCTGGTATTGATGTTTTGGGCATACGTTACATTTGCACTCCATAAGGTGAGGGAGATGGGGGTTAGCTTTATTATTTTCATTTTAAAAATATGAGAATAGGAGCTAAGAAATGCTTGTATCTTTGAATTGTCATCCAACAGGAAGGTAATTTTTTTCTGCTTTGGTCAGTAATATGTCAGTGATCTGACTCTGCATCTGGAGAACACCAGCATACAGTCACTGGTACAAATGGCTGTCCTGAACTGTCAGCAATCACAAGGGAGTCTTAGCTAGAAAATAGACTTGGATTAAACTGATCTAAGTTATGTTAGTTTATGTCAATTTAGTTTGTTATTAAAGGCAGCGTAAAATGTGATGGTGAGTCATTGACTCTCTTGTATAGACACAGCTCATTTATGCTGATTGCTGTGTCTCATTCTTCAGTTGTGGGATGGGCTGAGTTTGGGCAGGTTGGCAACGAGCAAACAAACAACAGTCAGAGTGGGAGCATTTCTGTGTGGAGGGAGGAAGGGTGCTCTTATCTCTACCTCTGCTCTAGCTCTTTGTTGGGTCAAGGAATTATGGCCTTCCTATTCCAGGCATTAATACTGTTTATTTGGTAATTTTTAAGTAATGAAAGTAGAACTCGGTGTACAGTTGTTTAACTACTAATGTATTAATTATCACAAGTATGCTGAGTTTAGGTAGTATAGCATTAATGACTATCCATCAGGTGGTGAATTGTTTTCAGTTGCAGGTAAAACTAGTATTTATAAATAAGTGCTTAATGAGCTCACTATAGTTTTTCAATGTTGATCTGTTCGTATTTCAGCATCTCATTTCACGCAGTACAGATTTGGTTCCTTGTATGTCTGTGTGCAGTTAAGTGTATCTTCATGTTAGGTAAGAATGACTAAAAAAAGGTACCTTTATTTTAGTGTTGAGAGAAGCCTTGTCAACCTCATTAAGGTCTTACTATTATTTTTGTATGTACTTTTTTTTGTAGTTCTTTAGTTTTATACTTATTTATTGCCAGGAATGGTATTTTGCCTCAAGTAATGGTTTTGAAGTTACCATTTTGCATGGTAATACTGATCCAATCAATGCAGTGCATTTGAATTTATGTAATGTGTTGTTCAGGATAGGTTAGTGATAGTTTGTAACCTTAAAAACTCATACACACACATACAACCCCCCAACCCCAGTCCCCCAACTTTGTTTAGATGAATGCAAGGAAGAGGGCTAATAACAGTGGAAATGACAAGTGAACTCCTGTATTTCTTTCTTTTTAGAGCACTGATTTGCCTAGCATTTAACAATTTGATATGGTCATAGTTTATTTTGGTGCTCAGGATGTAAGGGCAGGAAGGAACCAGAAAAACAGTGGCTCAGTATAGACAAAAAGACAATTAAAACTGATCTGACTCTTACCGAAGTGGCAACAGCAGCCAGGATGGAAGTAATTTATTCAAAAAATTGTCCAAGTGCATAAACTGCACTGATGTATGGTATGGTGGTGGGACAGTGGAAAATGTGATAGTTGTTTCCGTTGTGTGAATTACTCAGGCAGGATGCCTTTGTGAAGTAAGGGGGTTTGTTTAATGTTCTGACAACAATTTAGATCCTGTTATGGTTATTGCAGTGTAATGCAGTAGTAAAAATTGAACATGACACACCAGCAATTTATTATTTGTGTGTTTTTTAACCTTGAGTATTGGATTGTTTGTCCAAGCATATCCTTTGATTTGCTATGAAATTTATTGTTGATAAAAACAATCAGATTTCCATTAGAAGCAAAAAATTCATTTTTTTCCCATGAATCATAGATTTAGAAAAAATTCAAGCTCGGCTGCAGGACTTATGACAGGTAGGCTTATGACATTATATGGTAATTCAGCATGAAAGAATAATTGTGACACTCTACTTGGTGCTGGAGTATAATCGTGCTGTGAGGTTCAATTCACTGAAAGGCCAAATTATCTTCAACTACATTAGTCTGACAACCTATAATGCTTTGCAGAGGCAATTTGTAGATGTTTCACAGAATGCCAGCAAACATGGCTTACCATTATGTTCCCCATTAACAAATTTGTGTAGAGGGAAAAAAGCAACTCTTCCATTTTCTTAACTGTTTTTGAGCTCTGGCATACAATAAATGTGTACTGGGTAATAATAGTGTATGTTTTGCTCTTTGGTGTTGGTTTTTAAACCTACAAGGGACATTACAAGATAGATTAATTTTTTGAAGGGTACTTTTCCGGAAATATTTATATTTCTTTTACATTGGAACAGCCATGTCCTAGCTTCTGTTGAAAGAATAACATGGAATTCAAATGAAGGTAAAAAAGCATGGCATATTTCTTCTATAAAAGGTAATCAGTAGTGAACAACTTGGAAATACTGCCATGTTACAGCTTAGGGAGACTTTGAGTGTGTGTGTGATTTTTCTCCTTGATCAATTGGGAGCTGTGGCTGTGAGAAAATGACATGGCCTTGACTGCCTTATGTGCATGTTATCCATCTTTGCCATCCTGAGCTTCTGAGCAGCTGAGGGTTTGTTTGTTTGAGAATGGAATTTTTGCTTCCTTTTAAGTCGTAATATTTCCTAACTTCTCATTGAAGTTGATATCAGTGTGAATGCTACTGTACTACCAAAGAGTGGAGTCAATGGTCGTGTGGCAGTTTTGAGGTTCATGATTTTGTGATCCCCATCAGGATTTTATACAATTGCAGAAGTGGATTATCTCTTTCAAGGTAGAAATGCTGGAGAATGTCTATGCATCACTTTAGACTGGGTAGTATTTTAGTTGCTTAGAGTTTGTCATCCATGTCTTGCAGTAGGAAGGATTCCCTGAACATGAGCTATGCAGGTGGTGGTGATGCACCTGATGAGTCAGCAGTCAGAGATGGTGGAACACTGACTTATTTGGTTGCTTTGCTGGTGAACAAAGTGATCAGTCTGTAACTCAGAGACCAATATCAATACAATGCAGTTATTTTTGTCCATTTCCATCAAATATAATTTAAGGAATTGGCTTGGCAAAGCTATCATAAGAACACAGTAAAGAAGCAGATATGAATCGGCTTTTTTTAGTTAGACTGCATCTGGTGTTGCTCTCTTGGTATCTCCTATTTACCCTCTTAAGAGTGGTTATTGCAATGTCCTTGAGGCCTTCCAAGTATTTTAATAATTTTATAGGTGAAAAGATTTGGTTGGGTTGTTTGTGTGTTTGTTTGGTTGGTTTTTTTGGTGGCAAAGAGAGGATGGGACTCTCCCCCCCCCGCCCAGTTATTACTGTAGAAGAGTACTTGACTGATATTAAAACTGAGAAGAGATAGGAGAGTTGTGTTGGTACTTTGTACCACTGAAGTTAATTTTATTGTAAAATACCAACTATCTCCATGAGTTGTCCTGGAGAAATATTTACTCAAGTCCACAAACTGATTTTTGCCTTTTGTCATCCTCCTAGTAAAATACAGCCATACATCTACCTCCACCACCTGGGGATAATTCTCAGAACTAATTTGACAGCGTTTGTCATTGCAGGCTGAGTTTTAGGACTGCTCATAATTAAGATACTAGATGAGTTTAGCTATTGAACTCAGTGCTCACAAAATCATGTGTCTTACATTGCTTACTAAATCTACTGGATGCTTTTCTCCTTAGCATTTTCTGTGAAGGAATTAAACCTGGAAAGTAACTGAAAGAATTGTCGAGTCTTTTGATTTTGAAACAGTGTCAGAAAATTGTGCGTTTCGGAGTTTCCAAGAAGGTGACACACTCTTTTCCTCTTGCTTGTAGTTAATAGCAAAGAGCATTCAGCACCACAATACCCAAAGGGAAGTGTTTGAGTGACTGCTCAGGGAATGTGGATTGTTATCATTCCAGTCACAGGGCACTGCATGAAATCACAGGCTCTGTGCTCTTCAGTACTGCCACTTGAACATAGCAGCCACTGTTACTCCTACATTGCTTTTATAGTACATATTATAACATTTTATTTGATAGTGGTGGTTCCCTTGGTATGTGAGGTTTTGGATTTTTTTTAAGTACTAAGCTCTAAATCATTTGGGCAGTGGAAGAAGTCAAGTGAATTTAAAAAATGTTATATTAGAAAGTTTTTCACAGAAAAGTGGGGCTTGCTAGAAACTGTGTCGGTATGTTGGGTCCCTAAATGTTTAGAAAAGACACTGTTAAAAGAGGAGGAATTGGCCCTAAACTAGAGGAAGTTGCTTTTAATTTTTGTTTAATTTTTCAAAGACTTGAAGGAAAGAACGGAACATCCGATAAGAGGGGCATTGCATGATTTTATAATGGGCAAAGGCTTTTACATAGGAAAAAATATCAAGTAACATTATTTTGCAGACTATAGAGTCCCAGTTGTATAGTTAAGGACATGCTGCAGCATTAATGTTTACGCATAATGCTTTGCAAGTAATTTAGACTGAACTGCCACTGACTTACTTAACATTTATAGGTCAGCCACCTGCAGAAAGGGCATGTAGGTAGATTATTGTTGACTTTATGGTTATGGAAGGTAGCTAATCAGTGAGCATGCTGGGAAATAACTTGTTATGCCTGGATAACTCTAACACCAGGCCCTACAATTTCTTATGGGCACCAGGTAACACAGTGATTTCTCATGACCAAGGCCCCTGCTGAGAGGGGAGGTGGCATGTGGTGGGGATAACAGGTTTCAAAAGAGAGGGGGGTGATGACAAGATTGCAGAAGTAGATTACAAGTGCAAAATCAAATAATTTAATCATCCTTTGCCAAACATACCATGCAGTGAAGTTGCTGACTCAATAAGCAAATGTATTAACTGTGTATTAGTGGAATGGAGAATTCACATTCTGGCTGGTGCCTGCTTTGCAGAGTTATTCATTAGAGCCTTGTGAGATATATGTTCTTACCTGTTCTGACACAAGTATTTTTTTCCTTGATCATGAAACATAGAATAACTCTGGCTTTTTAAAATTTTGTAGCAAAGACTAATTATTTTCCACTTTGCTCCTGTTTTTTCCCCTACTACTTGTCTCCGCAGAGGTACATGTACTCCCTTGTGTGCCAAGTGACAACTTTTACCTTTTAAAGTTCACAGTAAAAGTCATAGACTAGAATGCATAATGAATCAGTTTGCTTAATTTGGTTTGGGCCCTTGGGTTGTAGTGTAGGCATCATTGCTAGTATTCATATAGATATCTCGATTCTCTTATGAGAGTTGGAAAGAACCCTGATGCCTTTTTTTTTTGTAAGAACAGAGCCTCCAGTTGCAGTCTAGAACATCCAAATGCATCTGTCCACATTTAGTCTTGTATACTAGACCTGGGGATTCATCTCTCACAGATGTTAATATCTAGAAGCCTTCAGTTAATGTTGATAATTAATTATAGCTTTTTCCCCCTCGATTGTTTTCCAAATTTCAGATCTGCATGTATGCTCATGTACTACCCATATATAAACATAGCACATACACAAAGCAAATTTAAACATAGCTCAAAGGTTTTGTGTTTGTTACATTTGAAAGCATGAAAAATTCATTTCATCTTTTCCTCTGTTCAGCTATGTTCACACACAGTGTTTTTTGCATACACCTGTACATATGTGTGCTAATAAATGTAGTATATTCTTTTATAGCAAAAAATGCTTGGTCAACAAAACAGTCGAGGAAAAATATTAAAAAGGATTGCAGTGAATTATTTACATATCAAAGAGTGGTAAACTGTAGGAGATATACTTTTCACGGTTAGTTTCTTTCATGTTTTAACTGTCTTGGCTTTGAAAAAGATACTTGGATGAGTAGTGTAAAGCAGAATAATTTCATGAGATTTTGTTTCAAAATTCGAACATTTTCTAGCTGATAGTGTCACACTATCAAAAACATTGTGAATATTTTAACGAACAAATTTGTTTTCTAGAATTTCAGATTCTTATTTTCTTTTTGGAGAGGAAAGCCTAGAGTCCTCTGACAATGAAATGTAAGTGTATGACTTTTCAAGTGTCAAAATGCAAAAACCAAAATAAATGGGTTGGTCAGATGTAAAATGATTGGCAAGCAAGATAGAGGACATCTCGACAGTTATAGGATTACTGATAGCAGAAGATGACCACAACTGCAAATTTAACTGAACAATACCTTATTGAATGAAGTTGTGGTATGACCACTAAATGTGACACCTGGTAAGACCCCAAGTCTTTTAGGATAATTTAGTCAGTAAGTGCCCTGAATTTTAGCAAATAAAGATGTGTTTATCAAATTACATCAGCATACTTTTTGTGGGGGGTGAAAAAAAAGAAAAGCCTCAGAAAAACAAAGTTACCTGTATCTATTAACTGCATTTGACAGTTTTTAGTCACCATTCCTTCAACCTGTAGAAGCATTGAGTCTCACCATTTCAGGTTTCATTTGTTGGTGAAATGAGAGAAATTAGCCATTTTTTTTTTCAATTACTATTGATTAATTCTAAAGTTTGAGCTGGATAAAAACTTCTTAGGTCATATCAAATGCAAGCAAGTATTTTTGTCATTGTGTATTAGTCTATCAAAAGCTGTTTTGGCTTTCTAGCAAGGTTTTTTTTTTTCCAGATGGCTTCCTTTACTTGACCTGTTTTACTGAAAGGATTGAGTAGCGGATGAGTTGTTTAAATTTTAGACTTGTTAAGTAAATCAAGACCTTAGAATATTAAAGCAGTAGTTTGAATTTCATTGTATTTCAAACATTGTTCCTTAAGAAAGAAAGGCAAAGCAGATAAATTAAGAACTCTCTTTTTTTGGTTTTATTATTGTTGAGGGGAGGGCAGATTTTGTTTATGTACTTATTTTCAATCTGCTGTGATAGGATTGCCTCATTGCAAGCTGACACTGTTGCCATGGAGTACATTAGTACTTCTGTTGATGGCCTTTCCAAGTACCTCTTTGTAGACTTACATTAGCAGGATGCAGTAGCCTTGGCAATAAGAAGGCTATCTGAATAAGGATATCTGCATAGAAATTGGAAGTATGAGGCCAGTCATTCCCAAAACACATATTAAATGTTGTGCAGTGATTTTATTTAGAATACTTGAAAAGTGGTAAGGTAAGCCCTAATGACCACACTTAACTTGTTGTTGGCTACTGCTTTGTTGGTTAATCTGATAAACTGGGCTACCCAAAGGCATGGTGACTACCTGTTCTTATTTATTTCATTTTTAATTTCTGGTTTTGATTGTTGTCTTAGGTAAAACTTAAAAGTTTTATGCTAATTTTTGGTTTTGTTTTTGGGCAGTTACAAGGTTGATTTGTGGCTTGGTTGAGAGGGGAAACAAAAACCAAGGCTGAAATACTGACCTCTGTTCATGTTAATCTATATTTTTAACTTTTATTTCTGAGGGAGTGATTTATTTACAGTGACAGCTTGTTACTTATGGTAGCTGCTGCCAGCTTCTGAAGTAATCTTGATAACGTCAAATTGTGAAGGGAAGCTATATGCTTTGCCTTCAATGACTTGCTATAAATCATGTTCATAGCTGGTGTGTATGAGGATGCTTGGGTTGATACTGATAGAAATACAAATCAAATATAACATGTGCTAACCCAGTTCAGAGCCAGAGATTCTGGATTAAGTCTATTGGGTTCATATTTTTAAATGAAATGAATCAGGCATCCCTCCTTGTATATCAAAGCTTCAAACTTAAGGATGATACACCAACTTAAAGGCCAAAAAAGAAGGAAGAAAATATGCAGAAAAGAGTTAACACTGATTGACAGGTAAGTTTTGAACATTCAGTGAAAAGAAACTCCTAAGAAGTAATGGACAAAGCTGCCTGGAGAGCTCATCAACAGTCACAAAAATTGACGGCCAAGAAGTGAGTTCAAAGTCACCAACACAACAATGTGTTATGGCTCCCATGGAGACAAGTGTCGGTGAAGAATAAAAACTGTGCCAGTGTTCTCAACTGGCTGTCGCAGCTTTTGTATCCACAGCTAATAATAAAATTAGTTGTGTGGTTTTCGGTTTTGTGAGGTGTAAATTTGTTTGATTTACGGACTTCCTGGAGAGGGAAAACCAGAGAGGAAGTCTTGAAGAGCAAATAATCCTTAGCTGTTTAGTAAAGGCAACAGTTTTGTGTTACATTAGATAAACCCATCCTGCCATTTTCATTTCAGTAATTGCACTTAACAGTGTGACATCTTCTGTGATAGCCAAAGGGTCCTAGCCCTTTGTTACACTTCATATTTAGCTCCGCCTAACCAAAAAATACGGAATTCCTTGTTGTGCTTTGCATATCTCCCATTCAACTGGCATAAGTTGGACTTTGTGTGCTTTTTTTCATTAAAGACTACCAGCATCTCAGTTCACAGTTGAGCTTGTTCTTTCCTTTTTCCTCATGCCCAGTTTCTGGCTTCCTCTCAAGCTTGTTCTTCCCCTCTCTACCACGTGCTTGCAGCAGTGTCCAGATGTATCATAGTGTGGTGTTTTTTCAAGTGTGATTCATAAGTGCATAATCAGCTCATCAGAAACAGGGGCAAATTACTGCAGAAAAATTTTCTATATGTCCTTTTTATAGGAATTAATGAAGAAATCCTCTTTTTTTTCTTTTTTTTTCTTTTTTTTTGAAGGCAAATAATAATGTCACATTTTGTCAGAGGTAGTGGTAATTGGTAATTAATACCACAGTGTTTTATATGTCCTGATAACTAGGTAAAATAAAATTACTTTCTGACAACAAGGTAAAACTTAAATGGTTCTGGCACTGACAAACTGTGAAAGGAAGGGAGAAGTCCCCTGTGAGAAGATGAGTTTATTATACAGATAAGATTTCCATAATAAGGGATAGTGATTATGGGGAAAGGCTGAAACTCCATTAACTGAAACAAATTACTGTGACAAAGCCAGAGGGAGTGCTTTGCCAAACTTAGAACTCCTTTCATAATATTCAAATGTCTGTTGGTGCTCAGTTACCAGCACATGGACCTGAAAGTCAGGTTTCTGGCTCCTTTTGTGCCCCACCACTGACACAGCCACAGTTTTACACAGGAAGTGAGTCTGTTTATCTGTATGTATGGAGAATGTACTTGTTAACTTGTCAGTGGGCCATTATGCTTTTTCCCTATAGAAGTAAGTTGTCCCTCTAATGCTGCTGTTTTTCTATGAAGTTAACCCTGATTTTCATAGAAATGTATGAAATATATGTGCTCTAAGGAAACGTGGTGAACTTTGAATTCATCTGACCATCCCAACATGGTATTCTGACAAGGATTCTATTTCTTGCTTTGACTAAAAAAAGAAGACCAAAGAAAACTGATTCCATTTCTAGGTGTACTGCTTTGTATGTGCATTTCTTTCCAGAAGTGACTCACATATTCTGCATATATGAACACAGACAAAACCATGGTGGTTGTTCTCTGATTGCTCTGGGTGTGTATCATGTGCAATACATTTAAAAGGTGCTTGTGGCTCTCCAATTTGTGGTATTTGTGTAAAATACAGTAAAGTAAGTTATTTAAATATAAACCTTGTCATCTTTGTACTAATTTTTGTGTAAAAAAATAACACTGTAGTTAAGGATCTTATGTAAAAACCGTTAGACTTTGCAGTTATGGCTCTGGTAAGAACAGCAGGCAAGACTATAAGCTTTAATTTATGTTGTGCTTTGGACATTTTTCAGAAACTATTTACCCATTACCTCTTAGGTCAGTGGCCTAATAATGCAACAAAGCACTTTTTGAAATTGCAGATAATTTTCAGTGCTCAGATCTCTGTGTAGTATTGATGGGGAGGAAAGCTGATTAGGATCTTGGGAATTGCGCTTGATGGGAACAATCTGGAAGGAGTGAAAAATTATTAAACACACACAGCGGGAGTTGTAGGATTTACCATTGTCGTGCAGTGCTATTAATTCTCATTGCATCGTACAGCAGCTTGATTGCACACTGTGAATACTGTTTATTGGAGAACGGGTACAATTTTGCTGCAGTTGTTGTAATGTAATACTAAATGCTAATTAGGCTTCTAACAATAATTAGAACCTCTTGCTAGACTTAGAAATATAAACACTCAATTGAATTTACAGAAACAAAGGCCTTTAAGCTATGCCAGGAACACTATCTGTAGCAGCAGTATCAACTTGGTAAAGTTGTGGGGTTTTTTGTTTGTGTAGGGGTTTTTAGTTGGATTTTTTTCCTTCCCCTGGTTTATACATTTCATTTACAGGATTGCAAACATGTATTTTAACAGTGAACATAATGATCTCATTATATTCTCAGTAAGGTTGTTTTCTTAATGAAAGGGTAGAAAACCCCAAATAAATATTAGAAGGACAACTGTAGATAAATTTGATATGAAAACCTGTGAAGACAGACTTGTAGAAAGGCTGATATTACCAAGTGTAATGTACTATTTCTTTTAACTATTTTGCAATATGAAAAGGAAATTAAAAAAAACAAATCCATCAAAAACTACTTCTTTCCAGCCTCCCTCCTTAGAGTCAGACACCTTTTTTTATCAATGGGTCTTTAAAACTCTATGGAATTATTTTCAAACATGACAATAAAGATGAGCTATAGTTCTGAATAATTTAGTACTTTGTAATGTAAACTTTCTGTGCGTTTTGAAGGTAAAGAGCACTCAAAAGCAAACCTGTTGCTTAGTATTTTCATTGACATGCCTTCAGCATTTATACACTCTTTTTCAATTTATGGGTACCTTTTCATGCTGTAATTTGCCCTCAACCCCAAGCCACGTATGAGCATTGCACAATGCAAATAATTTGTGTTGGATTTTTTCTTAAAATAAAAAATCCAATCCAAACACTGTTGAGCTTGCATTGCACTAAATACTTAGTGAGTGGTTTGTACTTCATCAGAAATTATTATAATGAATGTTTTGAGTTATGGTTATTTACCTGTACAATTCTGGCCTCAGTTCAAGGTTACAAATTCTATTCTTCAACTTTAGACCTTGTCTGTTTATAGAAATTTGAACCATAGCAAATGAGATTTTCTTAAATGTGCCTTCTTTGTGACATCTTACTATCTTTTGAGTGGCCTGTGTTTTTCTTTAAGGCTTCAGCAGTCATCAGGAAAAGATTTAACTTGAGCAAGACAGATTATTCTGTTTAATTTTCCATTAGCATTTTTCCTTGCAAAGTCAATGTCACCTGCAAAGAGAATGTTTGCTGAGGTATGACACCCTGCTGATTAGCAAGTTTTACTCCCCTCAAACACTGACCACTACCTTCCCATTATGTTATAGGTGTATTCATGCTCTGAAGGCAATCGGGGTCAATCCAGTATGGCTGACACATTATATGTTTTTCTTGTAGCACGTCACATGTAGCCCACTGTACAGACTGTGACAAACTGCTGCTGTGTGACCTGGTAGTCTTGGGTCAGAGTGAGAGAAATTGGTGTTGTACAAAGATGTATGTTAATACATATATTATTTATATAGGCATTAGTGAATGCTATTGTTGTCTCAGCACAAATCAAGGTCCAGGCCATGGCCTTGGGGCTTTCAGGGGCTCACTTTATCATGTGTTGTGATTTTTTTTTTTCCCTTCTTCTTCTACTTATGAATAATTAAAAACTTAAATTACTTGCCATGTTCAAAATTCATATGCTGGGGAAAATAGCTACATGAAAATTAATTTTCTGTTCTGTGAGACTGACGGGAAATCAATTAATCTTGATGTATTATTTTATGCAGAACAGGGTGCGGGAACCAGCAGAGAGAATGGCTACAGCTGTTCTTGTTGGTCGGGCCATATATTATTGTTGGCGGGTTTGACAGCTTCTGAAGGAAATGGCTGAAGGGTATCAGGCAGGTGAATCAACTGTAAAAATTTATTGGAGGATACAAACTGTTTCCAGGGGACTGATATAAAACTCACACTTGAGAACTGAAGTATTGAATGTTTTTGTGACTGAAGCAGCTTGTTGTCAATATTTATAGCTTTTTTCTTTGTTACATGTCCTATTTGTTTGATTAACTAGTCAGATGTTAGTGTCTGTTTGTAATTTATTTGTTGTGCCTTCTGTAGCATTTTTGATACATAAAGATTTACTGCTAGGTAAATAAACCAGCTCGTGCAATGCAATATGCTAAATAAAATGGCAGAGCTGTTTACAGCATGTTACAAGTTTTATAACTCGCTAGGTAGATCAGTAACTTTTGTTTACCAGTGTCACTGTTAAGCTGAAGCATGTCGCAGTTTATTAAGTGCTGTGGGGTAAACAGGTCTTCTTTTAGATAACTGGAGATTATAATAAATATGCACCTTAATGGTAAATCATTTGAGTCTATAAAGCCCTCCATGTAAATCTGTACATAATGCAAACATTTCCAAAATAAAGTGAAATACCTTCATCCTCTTTAAAATGAGCTTTGTATTCACCTTCCTTTCCAATGTATCTGCACCAGGGCTTTTTTAAATAATAAAAGGAAGAGACACTAAAGTAGCCACTGACAAGCTGTGTGTTAAATTGATTCTAATCTGGATGTCTAGATCCGAGGTCCTAGAGCAAAGCTGAGTCTCAAACCAGCCTGTATGTTGTAATTCTCAACTGTTAGAGAAAGAGGCTGAGTCTCCCTGGCATTGCTTGGTGGGTTGGGGCACTCTGCTCTGAATTCTCCTTAAAGTGCAGCAGGTCAAAGCTATTACTTGGTCCGAGAGTGTGGCTGCAGCACTGGAGAGTTCATAGAGTGGGATCTCTGTACAACTTGTAGGTGTGGGAAAGAGATTAGTTCCCACCTGTCCCTTCCTCTCTGGTGCTCTGCAGCAGAAGTGTGTAGCACTGTTAAAATGACACTTAGTGGAATATGTAGACTTATAATACAGTGAAACCAAGGATTCCTGCTGGAGAAAGGAATAAGAGATGACAACATTGCTAAAACCTGTAAAAAATCATACAGAGGATGACTCATATGGGTTATTTCCTGTATTTCCTTCCAAAACAGAGAGACTACAGCAAGATACGGGGAGCTGAAGTGAAAAGGGAAAAAAGATTTGGATTTTTGTAGGGTTAATGCACAATTATTAATAAATTAATTTCATAATGGATAATGGGGATAATGTGTGCGATGGTGAGGTTATTAGTGGTGTTTTCTTTCATCTGTTCTCTTTTCAAATTACTAGGGTTTTCTAAACCTCAAAATAGATTCTTTGTCTTTTAATCACCATCTCCTATATTTATACTATTATTCAAAGATCCTTTATTTCATTTTTCCCACGATTGATGCCCATTTAAGAATTTGTTTTGCACACTTATGGCTTAGATAGTTGTACACCCTACAGTGCTGAACCTGCACTAAAATTCAAGCCCTAGAATTACTGCATCCTGGGGTTCCATGGGGTTCTGGCCTATAGGTTTCCACTGGGATGTCCACCCCCATAGTGAGTCTCCTTGTTTTAGAAGCCTCTGGCAAATTTAAAGCCTTGCCATATGCTACAGGTATGAAGGTATTAGAAAAATTCAAAAATCTGAATAGATTTTTCAAGATACAGTAGTTCATTATTATAGATTTAGCAGCGCTAAGATATATCCAGGGCATTAAGTAATTTTGCAAATAAATTATAAATATGGTGTGAAAATTGCAAATGAAGGGGGGAAAGTAGGAAAACAAAGTAAAAGGAAATAAGAGCTGAGAGATTCTGACCCCGTTCTGAAATTATGCTGAACTCTTAAGACCTAATTAGAAGTGTTGTTTCCCTATGTTAATGAGTGAATTAAACAAGACCCAAATATTGGGGGAAGGAAAGAAACTATCAAAAGTTTATAAATATTCTAAAGATTAGTATTACATGAGTTTTAACAGTTTAACTAAGGTGAACTTTACATGTCCTTCCTGAATTAAAAAGCTATAAAGAAATCTGAAGTTTAGAGTAATTGTTAATGAAAGCTGGCCAGCATGACCTCCTGAAAATATGAGCATTTGTTGGTCCAACTTTCACAGATGTTAAACATTTGGTGATGTTACTTGGGGCTGCTTGAACCACATTAAAGTCCAGCCACTAGAGTGTTGAAACAGTTGGGCGCTATAATAAAATATACATAAAAAGAAATTGTGAGACATTAGGTGTTGTTTGGTGATGACATTTAGGAAATTACAATTTTTCCATACATCGTATTCACATCTACATTAGTTGTTTAGGTATTTAAAGTAAAAGCAGTATATATATCGTTGGTAATTGCTACTACAGTTCTGGCAGGTGCACATAATCTAACAATATGTCAAATATGACAAATTATTGTTGAGTTACAATATAGCCTTAATAAGAGCACATCTGTTCCCACTATACAGTATAGTGGATGCCTGATTTAAAGAGTTTACTTACTGATATTGTATTGTTGTTTAAATATTTAACAGGATCTTAGACACAAATCGTAAAAAATACACAGTAGTGTATAAAAATGAAGAATCTTAGTTGCGGTGATGTTTTTGCTGCTGTTAAATCTATTAATCCCATCAGGAAAGGTTCCTTCATTCCTTAAATTGTCATCTGCACATGCACATATCATGTGTGTCCATGCAGAGGAAGAGTTAGGAACAAACCCCAACTTATCACAGGAACACTGATACACTCAGTGTAAAACATGGCACTGTTGAACAAGGTATAGCAGCACTTGGGCTCAACAGTGGAAATTACTGTGCTGTTTCAACCTTAAGGCAAATATAAATAAGTGGAGCATACACTTTTGTTGGAAATGGTTAGAAGCTCAGAAGCATTGGTTCTGGAGCTGCTGCTTAGGATCCCAAGAACAATTTAATTTTTTTCTAGTATTTAACTTTTTTTTTTCCCTCAACATTTACCTGTTGGTCTGGAAAGTGGGCAATTGTATGATGCTATTACTTAAACCAGGATGATTGATAGTTGCTTTTTCTGGTTTTGATATAGTTTTATCTATCTTTTCTGGGTATAACCATACTGCACAGTGTTATGTGCAGCAAAGAAGCCAGAGTTTGCTCAGGTGACAAAGCTGCCTTGTTGTGATACTGGGAGGATTTCCATTGCTTTATAATTCTTCAACAGAATGGAGCAGTATGAGCATCGTTTTTTGCTTTGCTTGTCAAAGGGGAAGGATAAACTTTGTTTTCTGCATGCACATATCAGTGGTTATGATAAAAATAAATGGATTTGACTGGTATCTTTTACCGCTTCTGTTATAACTATTCTAAAGGAGTCAAATTTTCCCTAGTCCTAAACCTAATTTGACATTAGTTTTCCTCAGTTATATAATATTTTACCATAGAGCAGTGAACCAATTTAAGTAGCAACTGTGACGGAGGAATATCCTGTATGAACACAATTATCTTGGGAAAGTTCTCATTCTGTCTTTTGCAGAGGTAACATGTTTCTATTTAGGAAGAACAGGTCTGGTTTGTCTACGTACTCTTGTCCAGCCTCCCAGCATCCTTTTATCAAGGATATTAGGGCATACATCCCTCTGCATATCCATTTATTGATCTGTTGTTCATGAATTTGTTGAATTCCAGTCTGTATTTGCTGGTACCATCTACATTCTGGAGCAGAAAGCTCCAGAAAGTCACTAGTCAATTTTTAAAGAGTACTTAATTCATTTTCAATTCATCTCTTACGAGTTTCACTGTAAGTTCCAGTACTGTGGGAGGTGCTGAATAACAGTTCTGCCTTCAGCTTATTCGGGCAACCTAAAAATGTGGTTGGCTAATACATGGAGAACAAGGGCTATTTGCATAGCACTGACAAATTTACATTTCTCTCCTCTGCGTTTTCTCCCTTACACACTTGCTCTGGTGCACTGCTTCCCATTTTACTTATAAACTCCAGCTACATAGAAATAATGCTGCTCTTAAAGATGTTCATCTTTAGAAGGTGTTAAAAAATACGCATGGGAGATGACAGTCAAAAATGAAGTGCAACCTGTGCTAAGGAACCTAGAAATGAGGCAAAGTAGTGCTCTGTGTTAGTGCTGTGAGCACTACCTGTGCTCACTTGTCCTGCCTGTTCCTTGCCCAGCTTGTCCCATTGCATGGGATAGATGTGCCCTAAATGTTGCTTGAAAGGAAATTTGCAGGGATGCCTCGGATTTGTGAGGGGAAAAACATTTTCACTGTGTGGTTGCTCCTTTCAACCTTGGTGATCAAGTCAGATCTAATGCAAATGACAAACAAGGTTTGTGTTCTCAGCTCAGGCTTGCTGCACTTATTTCATAGAATTGCAGAAATTGGTGAGTTGGAAGGGACCCACCAGGGTTGTCAAGTCCAACTCCTGGCCATGCATAGGACACCCCAACAATCACGTCATGGACCTGAAAGTATGTTGAACATACTTGTCTAACATAAGTATATGTTCATGCCAGGAGATGGAATTTAGATTCATAAGGAAATAGTTTCTTTTGCACTTTGACACAAGCAAAAAACGGTTGGTTTATATTTTTCCTATGAAATTTCTAATTTATTATTTTTCTTAATTTAAGGTAAAAAATACTTTTGATTGTTTTTAGTGCGTTGTTAAATTATGTTGACAGGAAAATCACTTGGGGCATTAGTAGCTGCCAAAATCAACTGTTTTTTTAGTTATGTAATTGTCAAATGTTGAAGGGTCTAAATGACAGATAAGATACTTCCAATAATTATTTTAAATATTTTAGAAATCACTAAGGGAAAGATGGTTTTGCTTGCTAGTGCTACTGTTTTACAGCTTTTGTAATTTCTTGAGAAATAGTAATATTTCAAAAATTCACTTATGAAATGTGGTTGTTAATTACTTGAAGAATATTATAACTTTTTTTTTCATGTTTCTCTTAAGGTTTTCATTGAACATAAACACTGCTTGCTTCTCTTGAACACAGTGGCTCATAACTGTATGCCCTTCATGCTTTATTATGCAATTTAGTTTTTAATATTTTTCATTTATTAGCAATAAAATAACTTCAGAAAAAATAATTTAATTAAGAGGCTGAAATCACTATTAAGATGAAAATTTTAGGTAATTAAAGTTAATTTTCGGGGGGGTTAAGATGGATTTAATTATGGCATTACTTTTCTCAATTTTGAATGCTTGAAGGAAGTTCTTCTGTTTTCTACAAAGCTTTACAACCTTCAGAAGTGCTTGAAAAGATGTACTTGTTGTTTGGTAACTTTTTTTTTGGAATCACTTTACAGAAAGTTTCCATGTGAGAGATCAACTAATACATTCTGTAACTGTTCAGTAGAATTTTTCACAAGATAATATACCCATTTGCTTATTCTTTCAGAGTTAATAATTTTTAAGATTTAATATATAAATTTAGAGCAATGCTTCAGTGGTTTAATGAAATATCTGCTTTGTATGTTATTCTATGCTTTTATCAGATATATTTCACTCTTTTAAACTTCTTTTAAGCTTTCTTTGTGACTGGGAGGCAATCTGACCTTTCTGGTCAGATTAATATTCCTAAACATATAAGCGTAAATTTTGTGAGGAAATCGCATTAAAATTTACTAATAACTTTGTACGGAAAACAGAAAAATAAATAAGAATAGGCCCAAACACATGTCAAATAAAATTAAGCAAAAATAAATTATAGTTGTTTTGTGATGATTATTTTTCTTACTTTAACTGCAAGTTAATATAAACAGTTAAAGACTTTCCTATTAGTCATTGATTTAAGAGTTGAAACATTTTTTATAACTACTTTGAGTTTTGTAATACTTAATTTTTTAAGAAAAAACTGTCTAATCTCAGTGTTTATTCATGCTAAATACATAATTTAAAAATTATGCTATATCCTACTAGATTTGAGGAGTTATTGGACTTGATAATCACTTCTAAGGAGGTATTGGACATGATAATCACTTCTAAGGAGTTATTGGACATGATAATCACTTCTATCTAGGATAGTAGTTTATTTTACAAAAGTCAAGAAACATGAAACACACAGGTAAGGCCTTAACTACCTTAATTATAATAAAATGAAGATTTTTTTATTTTTCAGGTCTGAGTGAGACTAATATCCTAAAATATTAGTAAATAAATCCTCTGTTTTTTAAGACATGCAAATGTAGTTTTAATAGCATTGCCTAGACATATGGTGTGTGACAGTTTATTTTTATAAGGATTGTCCTAGTAGTGATAAAACCTGTGCGTTATTGACATGGCAAAATAATACAGTAAAGCAGTTTAATGGTCTCCTCATTCCTGGTTCCATGACACCTCACTGCATCACCTGCATGAAGATTGAAATACTTGAGAGAACAGCAGACATGGCTAGCAGATACAGGAAACCAGAATTTGGGTGCCTTATATTTGGGAAATGAGACTTTTCTTTAAGTTACAGTATCCAAAGATGATGCTGTGTGGGAACATTATTACATTTTTTTGAAAAGCAACATTAATTATAACACCCATAGGTATCAATCCAAAGTACTAAACAAATTCCTGAGTTCATGCTTTAAAAAGAACATATTTTCTATTTTTCCTGTAAAAGTTGGGTATGAGGAGAAGTTCTTGATATTTGTTTCATTTCCAAATGTGTAATGGAAGTTGTATTTGAACAGATAGGAAGCTTAAGTGCTTTTTCATCTGAAACATTGAATGTGTTCACTTTCAACCTAACTGCATAGAACAGCTATTTTATATTTTTATGGGCTTTGTTGGTTTCGCTTGTCACAGTTACTGATATTAGTTCAGTAGTAAATAATGACTTCTCTTTATTAAGAGAGACAGATGACTTATTACATGTCATGAGCAATCCACAATATTTTTAAAGTCATATTTTTAATGCAAGCATTCCCTTTGATATTTTTTCTTTTCTTTTTGCTTTGTGTGACCAATGAGATAGACTTCTCATAGAGCAAAGTCTTGTAGATTAGCTCATTCATCAGCTGTGATTTGACACTGACAACTCAGTTATTTTTTTTTTTTCTTTCTCTCTATAACTGTTTCGACCAACTTGAGTGCAAGCCCACCTACACCCACGGTGACTATTAGTTACATGCAAAGATGTGTTATTAAAGTCATTGCTCCTTGTGTTGCAAGTGGTGCTGCAAGTGTAGTGCTGGCTGTTTCTGAATGGTTCTCAGTAAAGAAAAGGTTGAACACCACAGTCCTTGGTGATTTCTTAGTACTCCTTCTGTTTCAAAGCATGCCCATACTGGGTTTGCATCCAGGTGGTGCCTCCAGTCCTTAGCTCTGAGCTGTTCCACAGCAGAATGTTGTTCCTGGAGATGCAATTGGAAAAAAATCCCTCCAAAAGAACAAACCAAACCAGCAGGAATATGCAACATGTACATCAATAAGAGAAATGTTGTCATTTCCTGACAACTTTGTTGTTGCCTTTCAGCTCTTCTATGTCAGTATTAAAAACAAAGGAAAAATGTTACCATCCACATTGTGGTACGTCCGTAGTTCATAGCATCAGTAATTGAATGTATAACAATCCATTATACCAACTGGCTACAAAGTCCAATAAATTACATGATCAATAATGCACATACTGCTTATCTATAATACCTTTTAACAGCTTCTAATAATTTATTAATGGTTTATCTAATATATCCAACATTTTGTCTTTTTACACTAATATAAAAAATGATATTGATGATTTTGCATCTTCATCTGTAGTCTTGGGTTTAGGAGTCCCCATAACTGAGAGTATTGCTTTACACTAACCAAAATATGACTCTTAAAGCTTTCAGGAAGATTTTAGTTTTTGTCTCTTTGTAAAATGGTCATTCTCAAAATATGTCTCTATCTGATCATCTAAACCATTGTTGATACATAACTGTGTTTGCATATTTCTAATCCCTACTCTAGCATTTGTGTTTTCCCTAGATAAAAGAATGCAAACCCTTGCCATGCATATTGGTTTTGAATGCAGGTAGATCTTGATATGCCTTACAAGGCTGCTCAGACAAGATGGATGGTGATACAGAAAACAATATGATCAAGGAATTCTGCAAAGGGGCTCTCATTTTGTATATTATGGCCTGCTATGGCAACCTGCTGGTCTGCAATAAGAGTTTTATAATTATAATCAATTGCAGTTAGACTTGAGGTTAAATATTAGCATGAAAATTATTAAAAGTTATGGTATATTGTTTATCTAGTTCATCGAGTTCAGCAACAACAGGTTAGGAGAGCCTGCAAAGCTTGCTTTTTTATTTTCTGCAGTATTATCAGCTAGCTTGATAAAAGGTCCTGTTACACTTTGCATGTATTTGTATGTAATTTTCTTTGATAAATCAATGTTTTCTGATGGCTAATTTGCCTATTCAAAGTGGGGAGGAAAGCTATCTGAATTAATATACGTGCCTAAAATGCATGCGTATTGTGCTATATTATCCCCTACCCTCTCTTCAAAGTTCTGGGAAGGAAGTGAGCAATGGCACATTTTAGCTTTTCCTCATGAATAGTTGAACTGTGAGTACCAATACTGTGTTCTTATGTAATATGTGAAACTGTATCCCTTTGCAGTTAGTTAGCTATAGTTGCATCAGGAGGGGTTTCAATGTTTTTCTATGAGTCAAAAGCGAAATTATTTTTGTAAGAAGTCCATTCAAAGCAATATTCTGTTTATGTGTTTATTTCCTTCTTGGGTAGCTGTTTAGTCAAATAATACGTTTTTCTAGTTTTCTATATGTAAAATACTTCAAGTTCTCCTCATAGAGTGTGATCCTCTTTTCTTGCATTTTACTGCCTTAGGCAGTGCCTCCTGAATCAGTGGAATTACACGTTTTGCATCTTTTTAAAGCCTTGGAATTCTCTCATTCTGTGAAATGACACATTCCCCTGAGGATGAACTTTTAAAAGACTGCTGCCATTCTTACAGAAGGGAACGCATGTGGCCTTTAGTCCTGCTGTGCATCCACATCCACTCCAGTCCCCTCATGATCATGGAGCTGCAGCATCTGGAGGTCTCCCAGCACCTTGGTTCATTGCTATTCTGTTGCATCTTTCCCAAAGATCTGTTTTCGCAACGCCAATGGTAGAGAATTTACCCAGATCATGTCTTATATACTATTTATGAAATGAACAGAAATGGATAAAAAAATGAGGATGGTCTGTTGCTGTGAGGACTGAAAAGTAGATTCTGTACTGGGTTCAAGAATAGCATGTTAAGTTGGATACTACAGTTACATACTTGATTGCAGATGGTGATTTCTGCAGCTGCTACAGTTTAATTTTAAGTGTCTATATTACTGCCTCACTAACAGCTACTGGCTTTTTGATCCATGTTGGTTTGAAGAAACATTTGAGATAAAATCGGTATGCCATCATATATTGTTATCTTTAGTTGGCGTCAAGGCTGAAACATTAGCATGATTTTTTTGAGGTATGACTTCTTTTAACTTCTGATATATTTATATTTTATTTTTAAATGAACTTCAGCTTCTTAAATTAATTCCAAAGCCAAATGCCATCAAGTCTCATCACCAGTCACTTATATTCCTAATTAACTTATACTCCACAGACCCATTTCTTTGCTTATATTTCTTTCAAGTTTCTGTAATGTGCTGTGAGTTACACTGGAAGGAACAATAAGATTTAAAGGAAGAATTAATTTAGGAAGTTGGGAATAGAACAGATAAGGGAAAATGAGAAAAAGCAGCTTAGTATTTTGTCTTGTAAATGGCCTTGCTCTGGTAGACCAAAGAACCCATTTATTCAAAGAAAGGAGGAGTGTTAATGAAATAGATCATGAGCATAGCTATTACGGTAATGAATTTTAACACTCACTTTGTTATATGATATTTTATTTATGAGCTTCCTGATTATTCAGATAAAGACAAGAAGTTTATAGCACTAGATTATGTCTTGTTTTCATAAACATATTCAGTAGTTTAATAAACATAATTTATTTTTTCTCCTTAAAAATCAGCAAAATTTATGAGAGATTATCTTAGGGTTAATGAAGTCTAACATTAAGGAAATATTACCCTATAATATTGGAGCCTTCAGTGCTAGAGTTGTAATTGCTTAATGCTTTTTTCTACAGGCTATTTTTATATAGTACATGCTTTGTGCCATTAATCCTATTTTAACACGTTACTCTTAAGCCAATTCATTGGAAAATATATATCAATGTTTATATTTTTCAGTCACTGCCTTCATTAGAAGATATAATACTATTTTGGTAAAAGAATTTTATAAGAAGTGCAGCATGTGTATTTTAAAGGGTGCTATTATATTGGGATATACTGGGAGGTTACTATCCTGTCTTGAAAAAAATTGGAATATCTAGGAACCCCTGTACTTAAATTTCTTTGAGATCCTGTCAGTAATCACTTACAAAAGTAATCTACAGGGGAAAAAATTCCCAAGCATAAATAAAGCCTCACAAATGCTAGTGTGTGAATCTTGTTAATTAGCAACATAGTATTTATCTAATTGGCATCTTTAAAATGTAAGATTGAAAGCATATGCAAGAAAGAGCACCCCACAGACACATTTTTTAAAAGAACTCAACTAAGGAAAAAGTGCAACATATTTTAAATTCCATATATTAAAAATAGTTCTTGCAGACAGTTGAACCATTGCAAAGAGAGTTAATATTTTAAGATATTAGTGCTTTTTCTATGTAAAAATATTTTTTAAATTCTATGAAAAAACAGAATATGCAGCTTACTGACTAATCCTACTGTATTGGTTAGAATGGGAGAATTGTTTGTAGAGCTGTATCAGTACAGCCTTACATGAATTGCAGTTATTATATATGACTCAGAGCAATAATTTGGGGTGATCTGAGCAGATAGTTCATCCTCTGGTTTTTAAAGGGAGACATTTTTCAGCCTATGAATATGACGAACTGGGTATTTTAAAATTTGAATTAGTTATGAAGGTAAATATTGAGTTAGTGTATTTTAATAAATTACATCAGTGTCCATCGAATAGCAATTTAATTTGCTCTGTCTGGTAACCTTGCTCTTTCATGCCTTGTGTGGCATGTTAGGAAGAAGGTACACAAAGGAATAGTAGAAAGTTGGGAAGCAACTGGCAGGTAGGTTTGCATTTTTTCAGGTTAATTCACTTGATGAAAAGCTGCTGTATGTGATGTGTCATATATCAAAGGCAGGGCATCAGTAATCTTTGCTCAAGGGCACGGGTAACAGACAGAAAGACATGTGAATGAGATGGAAAAAAGCAACTCATCCTTTTCTGCTAACACCACGAAGGAGATAAAGGAAGATTTATGAGTCATCTTGGACCACATACCAGCAAGAAGCATACAGTATTTTTCACATGTTCTAAAAATTGGTGGTAGAAAGTAATCAGACTGTCGCTATGTCCATCAGGTGCTTTATGAAGAAATTGGGTCCTTTGGGCTTTTGATTGCATAGTCAGCTTTTTCTTTATGCTGCAGTAGTTGCATTGTTTTCTTTTCTGAAGCAAGTAATTTGTAAGTAAAAGAATGCAACCTGTGTGTTTAAATGCTTTTAGTTGTTAGCATTACTAATGTCAACCAAAATAATAACAAGTTGACCATCTGCCATAGGCTGATGCTTTGCTTTAGCTTCAGACCTATTTCACAGAATCATACTAGAAATATATCAGGGGGCTTTCCCAAAGTACAAAAAATATATCCAAAAGTAATTATAGCTAATAGGAGGAAAATATTTTTATACTGAGGAAGTTTGAAAGTGATCTAATGCCTTCATATAGGGCTGACTGTTGATGTGTGGTGTTTTGTTAATTAATATATTATAAAAAAAAAAATGGGCAGAACAGCATGGCTGGAAAAGTTTAATTTATTTCTATTATTTTACAACAATGTGATATTTAATACTTGACCATCAGAACCATGTGTCTGTCATTAGGATTTGATAGCTAAAAATATCTTATTAAAACTGATAGGTAACTCTTTCCTGAGTACTGATCCTATACATTACACAGACCTGAGTCAATCAACTGGACTATTTTTGCAGAGGACCAAAGGGGGAGTGACATTAAACTGCCAAGCTAACACTTTGCATATGCAGACTTTAAAATGCAGGATTTGCATTCAGCTTTCAATAAAGCAGTGTTTTTTGAATCTTTCACTTTTGCCTAATGACTTTTCTATATTCCTGTGTTGGTTTTTTTCCATTTCTGATTGATGAATTTGTCATTTCTGCGTAACTATTAGCATTCTTTTCATTATTCACATAGCTCACATATCAGCTTGAAGTAATAGTTTCAGCTATTTGTCTACTTACCATGGTTTGGCTGGGTGCTGTGGACCCCAGTAGAAGCTGTTCCCTTTGGTAGAGCTCACCCCCTGCCCTCCCCCCTCTGCACTGGATGCTCCTTGTGGTGCCCACAGGCTTTGCTGTCTCCCTGCCCTGTGCATCGTTGGTGGGAGCTGAGCTGAGTTTGGAGCCTTACAGTGGACAGCCTTTTGCAGCACTTTCTGTGGTCTAACAACTGACCTCTGGGACCAATGCCAACCCCTTCTGCTCTCCTGCAGTTTGAACACAACCTTCCCAGAACTGCAGCTGTTCTTGATGCTCTGGGTCAATAGTTTAGCTCCTCAGAGGTAGATGTTAATAGAAACAAGCAGACAAACTTTGCACGTTACTGTAAAACATGATTATTCCCTAATTAGTGATGTTGGAGATGTGTTTTCTAGACAAAATTATATAGTCAACACAGACTTATGTGCTTCAATCTGTTAAACACTAATTTGGGTTCAAAAAAGTGACTTCTGGCAAACTGGAATTCTGATAATGGTTTTCCTTCGGCTTCTTGAGTCAGCTTTTTGTTCTGGTCTGGTCCCATAGACATGATGATCAATTCTGACAAAAAACTCTTCTATGTTTTGGGATTGTTTTCTCTTTTTCAAAATTAACAAAACCCCTTTAATTTTGTCTTTTTCAAATCACATCACTTTCTTTGGCTGGTGAGGTGAAGGGAGTATTTCCACTGTGCTCTTTTGTGGCATTGTGGGAAAGGAGGTGGGTCTAGATTTTATCCAGCTCCACCCATCTTTCTTGTCATCCCTTGTCTATCACAACTTCTTGGTCTGTTGGAGAGTCTGTATCAGGTATATATAAGGCAATGGAAAATTAATTAGAACAATTGTTCCTGAACGGTTCAGAACAAGGGTTTCATGTGAACAAACTTGCAGTACAGAAGTATAACAAACAACAGCCAACACACTTTCATAGTTAAAGGTATTTGACTGGTAATCATGTATTTGAGATTCTCCTTGTTGCTCTCCAACTGACTAATATTTCTGTGACTCTTCTGCAAAGCACTTCAGTTCTATGTGCCCTGATAGCTATGGAATGGGGAGCTCTGATTCTTAATAATCAATAGTATCTCTGGAGACTTGAGTATAAACAATTTGTCAACTTCAGGTTCTGAATTTGTGAGTGATATTTACTAACAGTTAAGAGACTGAGATACCTTCCTTATGGTCTTTGAAAGATGCTTCATCAAAGTATGTTTAAGACTTCACCAGGTTATTTAGCATTTGCTTCTTTCTGGAGACTCTGAGTTGCCTATCATGATCAATTACAACTTTTTTTTTTTTTCTTTAGAAATATCTTCAGAATCCAAAGCTTTAAGAATTTGCTGACCCTTAATTATGTAACTATTATTTTAGTTCATTGTTTTGAATTACTAGTAGTCTGGTGTATCATAATGGCAAAACAGATGTTTTAAAGACCATCTCATACCAGATTTTCTGAGAGCTTCTTGCTGGTGAGAAACTAAGTGCCAGAAAGAGCTCCACTCAGTTTGTTGAGTTATTCTCTGGTTAGAGAATCTTTTTCTCTTTTCTCACCTTTTCTCATCTTTTTTTTTTTTTTCTATGGCCATTTGAGAGTGTGGATGTATTTGAAATATTATCTGCCTTAATTCCATAACTGTGGATCAATCAAAGTTCAATAATACCTCAAATTTAGATTTTTGTTTTTAAAACTGAGGCCTCTGAGCAGAGCATGTGGATCTCAGCACACCTTTTACACATGGAATAACTTATTTGCTGGAAACCCAGACGGGTCTATGTTTTCATCTTAAAGGTTCAGTGAAAAAGATGAGAAAATAATTATTTAATCAATGTAAGCTAGGTTTTGTTTAGTGACTGGAAGCTGATGAAGGAACATGTAATTTTTGATTACTCATCATAACTCACTAGTGGCTAAAAGAAACTCAAGAGTCCTTTTTAGCTTGATAAACTGAAGGAGGGAGATTGTTTTCTTTCTGGGATCACTGTATATGTGGGCTTATATATGTGCAGTGTAGCATAGCAGTGGTTTTCTGCATACTGGAACAGCTACTTGGTGGTCAGATGATCCTTCTTGTGATATTGAAGAGGTGCAGAAGAGCTGTGTTGTAAATGCCATTTTTATGTCAGGGATGTATGAGATGGGAGAATGTGATGGAATGAATGTGGAGAAAGAAGCTAGTTCTGGCTTTGAATTGATTCAGTGGCTAAGTATATTTGTGGGTAAGTGTGTGAGGTATTTCCCAAATTCTCTGATTAATTACAATAAATATGAATGTCCAGAGCTGTAAAATGATGAGGAATATGCACTTTTTTGTGTAAGTCAGTAGGAGAGGTCTATGAAATGACATTTGTGTCTCTGCATGCCAAGTCACTTCTTGTTTGAGGAATATTCCCTGATTCTACCTGGAATGTAGCTCGGAGATGCTGTAGACCGGGCTCTAAATTTGTCTGCTACACCACCTTGTGTGGTAGAGCAGTATCTTGTCAGACAGTGCAAGCTAAGCAAGATTGGGCTTGATGAGCCCAGTGAAGAGAAAGCTGGAGTTTCTGAAGGAAGCTGCCCTAGTGATTTAGCAGGTGAGCTCTTCTCTTAGAAGTCTGTTTTGGTGGTCACTGGAGGACTGTTGTCTTTCATGTGCTGTCTTTTAACTCATATGCTGACCAATCATTTTTAGAATATGACACTCTTCAAAAACACTATCAAAACCCCCATACATATTTTGATTAAACACCCGAGCAAATACATAAATCATACCTACTTAAGCAGTTTCTGTACAGTCAGTTTTAATTTCCTTAGTCTCCCATTTCATTCCCTATTGTGCTACTACACTATTACATACATTCTACCAGCTTTAGTATTGTTGTACCTTTTAATAGCAGATTAAATTTTTCCACTCCTTTTGAAATAGGTAATGTATTTTGAGATACTATAGGGTGGAAGAAGTTGAGTAAACATAACCAAGATGCAGTTTTGCAATTGAGTACGTTTATCTTACTGATGAGAAATTTTAGAATACTGGCAGATTAGTGCTCCTCCACTAGTAGAGATTTACTGTTTTCTGACCTTCATGTTTTTTTTATAAATTGAACAGTTTTGAGGAAAATAACTATAACATATTATTTTTGGTAGAATAACCTGCAATTTTAAATATGTTTCTGAAGGTAGTGAGGGATTACTGCAGCATAAAGCATCTCATTATAAAGATTTTCCACAAATATGCTGTAAGGTTTACTTGTAGCTATTTGCTGTTGGGTGTACCAGCAGCAACGTGCTAATGCAGCAAGTACAACTAGAAAGATATTAACCTGGATTTCTCACTGGAAATGGATATAGTGGTTTCATTTGGTTTTGTAGGCAGCAAATTTTGAAAAAAAAGGAACTGAATATGTCTGATACAATTGAATTTTTAGGACACCTTTGTAAGTTACAGATTTGTAAAGAAGTGAGAAAATCTCTTAATTGCAACAAGGTTCCCAATGCATAAAAGGACTATCTGGCAGAGAAAATTGACAGTGTGCTGGTGATCAGATGTAACAGCTGGAACACTTCTATTCAAAGTACTTTAGGAGTAATAAACCTAATAATTTATCCACAAACTGCTGTGATAGCTATAATTCTGCTTTGATAAAAATCTCTCTTCTTAATACTTATATATGCTTATATATGTTCCTATTTTGGCCTAACATTCTTACAAATATGAAAGAGGTTAATACTCTTTTTTATACACATTACAAGCTTTCTGTGTCAAAATATTTTCTCCAAGGTTTAGGATAATTAGTGTTTTATTATGATACTGAGAATTGCCTTATGAATTGCTGTTTATTGTTAGTTCATTTCATTGTTAATTTTCTGTCTTTCAATCCATATCACTTACTGTGTTACTTGGTATGGTACATCTTGGAAAAGGCTAAGAATCCTTGTGAATCTGGGAAGTTCCTCTACTTTCAATAGCAATATTTTCCTTGTTCAGATAGGTGCAAATTTTTAACCAGAAACATCTCGTATAATGATGCATACAAATAAATACTTTTATTTATTCATACTCATAACCACAGTAAATGTTAAAATTTACTTGACTTGGTATAAATGGGATAAGCAAAATGCAGGGGGGATGAAAAACCAGAATATAACCCAGAGTCTACATTGCTGTGATTTTTATAAGACTGGGGGTTAATCTTCAAAAGAGAATGGGAACAGTATCATAATTATATCAGACTGTTCCTTACAGACCTCATTGGCTTCAGGGCAAACACAACAGAAGATGACTAAGAGGTTTTCTTGTGGTTTTGTTTGGTTTTTACTCTTTTTTTTTGTAACCAAAGTGAAAAGCAAGATACTTTTCCTGATAATAGAAAATTCTATGCAACATTTGAGTGTGCCTTACTTCATCCCTGGTAGCATTCAAGGTCAGGTTGGATGGGGCTCTGAGCAACCTGAGCTAGTTGAGGATGTCCCTGCTTTCAACCCAAACCATTCTGTGATTCTCTAATATGTCTGAAGGCTGCATTGCAGAGAAGACTTGTTCTGAATGTCATCTGTCCTCATTGAGATGGTCAGTGGAGTCTTCAATATAATTCAACATTCACCTGTTTCCCAATTCCTGACACAAAAATGGCATCTACACTACAACCCTTCTGCAGTGTTATTATTACACTGCATTTACATTCAAAAGACTCCAGAATATTTACGTTTATTTGCCTTACTTTTGATTATTTACTTGTTATTTACCTTTCAAACAGCTGTCAGGTCAGGATTGAATATGAGACTATGGTATGTTTCAAATTGCAGTACACAGGACTCATTTAAAAAGATGAGAAATAGAATATGTTATGGAATGAATAATAAAGGGTGATGAACAGCAGTGCTATAGAAACATCCACTCTTCTTTTTCAATTCTTTCTATTTGAAAGCAGTAGCAAAGAAAGAAAATGGCAAATGGTGTTTCAAGACATTTATGCTGGTGTGTTAATTTGGCATCAGTGTTTCATTGTCTCTGGCTGTTTATTCCTGTCTTCTCCTTTGGATTTCTTCTGAGTCTGTTTGGTATGGCCCATGAGATGCCCACACTGGCAGCAATGCAGGAAAAAAGAATGGGCTTATCAGGGATGTGTGGAGACTAATAAGGCTGGAAGAAACCCCCCTTTTTGGCTGAAAAACGGAGTGGAGTATTCTACATCAGTCTCTTTGGCCCTGAAGAAAACTCTTATTGCAGTGTTTTCTGTGCAGATGTTTTCTGTGTCGTATGAAGCATGCGTAATTTTCAGTGTTTTAAGTATCTTCTATGAGTCTTGATTTCCATGAAGAACTTTGGTGCTTGAGTAAAATAGTAATGTCGGCATTTAATGATACAGTTGGGTTTTGAGGCACTTTAAATACGTCTCAACTACAAAGGCTACAAAGTCCCACTTTTAGAACAAACGAGTGTTCAGATGCAGTACCACCTATATTTGTCATTTAACATGATTCTGAAATCAACTGTGTCTGGGATCAAAGCAAAAGAGGAGTAGATTAAAGACAAAACAATATCTCACATAGTTAATCAATGAAAAAAAAGAAAAAAAATGTGATCATTGAAAATATTTTGTATCTGCTTTGCAGAATGGACATTTGTTGGCTAGTGGTTTTTATGAGCTGGTGTAATTAATTTCCAAATAGAACCACTTCTCTGCGGTTTGTTTCCAACAAGTTGAAGTTAACATATGTGTCGTCAGAAAAGAATAGAGCCATTGTAACCTATTTGTTAAAAAGTAGTACTTAGGACATGTTACTATGACCTTCACTTCACTATAAATGTTTATCTCCAATTGTTTGTGTATAGTAGTTTTGAATGACTTCAGGTTTGGACTTCCAAAGTTTACTTTGAGTCTGTGATACTCTTCAGGACAGAGAATCTCTATTTTCATCTATTTCAGCTCTACATGCTAAAGAGAAACAAACTGGTTTGTTATGAGTATTAATGTTTGGATACTCTTTTCTGTGGTTTTGACTATTATGTCTATATCCACGTTGGTTACTTATATCACTGCACAGAAGCATACGCTTAGCAGAATGCAGACTTAAGATTTAGTTTAGCTTTTTCCCCTATATTTTCAGGGTTGTTTTTCTTTGATGTGTTAATATATGGGTCTGTAGCGATTGTGTTTTTGGGAAAAACACTACTGTAAATTTTGTAGGTTGGAAAGATTATTTAATGCTGTGAGAGTATTGGAACAATCTTGAGTTTTCATCAGTTAAAGTTTTAGTAATAGCATTGCCTAAGTAAGAGTCTTACTTGTCAGTGATAAACTAGATTGTCTAGATTAGTCACATGATGTACAGTATGTAAGTACATGTGTCATATGTATGAATTAAGTGTCAAACAATATATATGATGATATTTTACTGATTATGCAAATACAATAAATGCAGATTTGATTTTCTTCTCTTGATCTTTATTTGGAGATGACATCTACAAAGTATTGCTTACATTTTCCTGTATGTAAACCTAAATCTTCTGGTAAAGTGCAGGACTCATTAAACTTTATTTACTGAGTTATATAGAAGTTGATTTCTTTTTCTGTAGATCTCTTATGGAAAAAGTATCTGAGCTACTCCTTTTTAGACCTCTTAGGGAAATAGTTTTAAATGTAAATGGTTGATCTTGAAGTGCATTATAAGTCAGTATTGTTCAACATGGCAGTTCACTGGTGGTAGTATTTAATTATGTCCATGCTGTCAACCTCTGCAGTCCTTATTGCTTTGTTGTAGATCAGATACAAAGTATGAAGTTTTCAAAGCTATAGAGATGAAAGAGTAAACATATTCAAACAGTTAATTCAAATATGCTTGAGCAAAGAAAAGATGCTACTCTAGAGCATGTGGAGAAACCAGTGAAAACCTGAAACCACTTTTTTCTTCTGATTACAGTGACAGCCTCAGAGTTCAATCACAGATTAATCTTTATTTAAAATGAAAAAATGCCAGAGAATGCATATGATCGAGTAGTTTATTAAATAAGTAATAGTAGTTTATTAAATAATGGTAAATAAACACAGATTTACAGGCCTGTACTCTGTTGGATACATGAAAAACCCCATAATTTTTTCATAAGTGATTGGACATGAAGTTTAAGAAACTGCAGTACAAGGCTTAGCTTCTTCTTGTATTCATTCCAGGACATACCCCTTTGGCTACTGCTGAACAAAAGGTGCTGGACTAGAGAGACATTTGCACTGACTCAATAAAGCTATTCTAAGACTTAGTACCAAACCCCCACAGCTGTTAACATTAGATTTTTTTCTCTATAGATTGTTTGGTCATAATGTTAGATTGTTCCTGATAGTTAGAATGAATTTTTAAAAATCACAAAATGGCTAATAGTCCATCTAGAAATTAATAAGTGTGCTGGTTTTGTTCTTTTCCACAACCATGGAACCTTTTCCACAACCATGCAATTTGCTGACTTGGTAAATGACTAAAACTGAAATGTTAATCGAGTTATCATCTTGATCATATTACAGATATGCTGTAAATATATACCCACCTCCCCCTTTGACAGACATCAGAAGTAGAGGATGGCACTTCTGTCCTTCCTCCTGTTGTCTCTTTCCTTTGTTGTACAGAGAGTCAAATGAGAGCGTCTTCCTACCCCTGTAATGCTGTTTGCCCTCTGGATTTGCAAGGCTTCCTTGTTTTCTCTCCTGGTAGGCATAACTTCTGTTTCTGTGTTACTGATCTTGTGCTTCAGGTTTCAGAAATGAGAAGAAAGCTGGGAAACAAGTTATTTGGGCAGTAGGAAAAGCAAAGATTGCTACTTCAAACCCTTATTTTCTTCAACATTAATGTTGGCTCTCTGTACCTCTCTTGCCTTGCTGAGTGGTATGTTTTTGTGAAGCTATGTGACAGAGGTTAGCTACCTCATTAGAAAATTTCAAAAGAGAGTTTATTGCTGTGAACAATCTTTTTTTGGATGGCTTACTATGGCTGCCTAATACAATCATAAACAGAAGTTCTGTAATACACCAGAAGAGTAAACTGAGTTTTAGTATCAGGAAAACATTAAGATTTATTATATAGTAGAATACTAATTCCCAATGCCCTACCCAAGGAAGAAAGAAAGAAATTACAGAGGAATGCTGCACTGGCAGGGAGAATTTTTCATATTACTTTATTAGCTATGTTTAATTGTAATATCTCTGTATGCATTAATGCTTGTAGTAGTGAAGTTGGGAAACTCTCATCAAATAGCATCAAAAAGAATTTTTTAAGTGATATGCATCTGTGCACTGAATCTGACTGAGATCTGTGAAACGTACAAGTAAAGATATAAAGGTTTCATGGTGTGGTAGATTTATTTTTGAAAACAATTAGCATTGAGGGCTGTGATAATGGTGTACATATCTTGATTTCTAATTTTTATTTGGAAAAAATAAATTTAATGACTTTTTAAATGACACTTGTGTTTTTAAATTCTCTCCAAAACAGGATCTGAGCATCTACTATTTGTTGCCCATTATCTGGCAGCTGCTTTTGGCCAGCTTTCATCTCCTTTCCCTCTCTCCCTCCTTTTTTATTTTTCATAAAGTAATAAAGTAGAAAGTGACAGAGGGATCAGCTTAAAGTCACAAACATATTGGCTTTGATTTTGTATGTGATACTGTAAATGCAACTTCCATTTTATATTACTGTCAACAGAAATCACATTAGTACAGAAGCAGCAGCCCTTGCTTTGGGATTTCCCTGACTGGTGTTTGGGGATGTTGTGTAAGGGAGGACGCCCTTCTCAAGCAAAGGGTCACTTCGCTGCTGAGTTCTCTTTATTTTTAGTAATAACATCCAATACAATTCAAAGTGGGGTCAAGGTGAGGCTAGGACACTTTCAAGAAGAGGACTAGGGAGAAACAACAAACAGATGTTCTTTGATGATAACTGTTGAAGAGAGAGGATTTGGCTGAGAGATCTGTAGCTTTCACTTGTTGAGAGCCTTTAACTTGAGCCAGTGGTGCTGTTTTTCACCCCCCAGAGTAGTAGTGTACCTGCTGTTGCTATCAAGCCACTTGCCAACAGTGGCATCTGTTCAGTGTAGACATCAAGAATTTGAATGTCAATATCTTTTCCTTGAAATGAATGGGAAAGTATTTGTCACTCAGCAGCAATCATTCTTCAAATAAAAGGTTAGCCAGACAGAGCCCTTAATCAAAGAGTCGGTCTTTTCTGTCAGCAGTGCCTTTTAAATAGCAATGATGAAGGCTGGCTGTCAGTGAATGACTTGATGAGCTAGGTGATTGATCTGCATAAATCATTTTCTTTTAACATTGTCAGTGAAAAGTAAATTGGTGGGATTTTGGGGGGTATTAGCTATATTGACATTAATATATAATATTTTAGCTGTGTTCTTAGTCTCAGAGTTTCCATTAAAAAGTGAAAATTACATAGGATCTTAGCCTATATTATCCTAATGATGAAGTATTATTGTTATTGCAATTACCATGCAAATTAAATTCAAAAGTTGAACATGTAACAGATTTTATGAGCTGCAAGAGAAATACTGTTAGTAAAGGAATTAGGAGAAAGCTGTATCGTTTAGTTAAATTTGCAGAAGCTTTTGATTTGAAAGACAAAAAGTCAGGAGTGTGGTTTGGAAGTATAAGCTTGAGAACTTAATTGTGTTATCTGCTTCAAAATAACAATAGATGTAATTTCCCAAGTGTTGGAAAAGCTCATATACTGAAGGTTTTATTGTCACAGTAAAGTGCATTCTCTGTCAACTTCTCTGCCTTAATTTCACTGCTTTTGATGTAGTGATTTTTTTGGTTTCCTTTTGTTTTAAGGAGTATCTGGGGCATATATTACTAGACTTTTGTGATGTTGCCCAGCATGTGCTGCTCCTATTGATAGTTGCAGAAGCTCAATGCCTACCCTTACCTTTAGTTTGAACTAAAGCTGTGGAATAAAGGGGGATTTTCAAGATGCAAATCACACTTAGCTATTTTTTGTGCTTTAGAAATCTCTTCATAAATACCAGTTTGGGTTACTAAGAAATTGTTGGTTTTGTGGCTAGGATATATTGCCTACTATAGGCATAGTTCAAAACATCACTTAGTTGCTTTTTTCCTCTGTCTTTGGATTAGTTCTTATTTTTGGAGTGCATGTTCAAAAACCTGTGAAGTAACACCCGCATGCACACCTCCCCACCTCCACCCTGTCCCCAAAGGCAGAGAATGATCAGCCGGGTGACATTCCTGTGTGTGAGGACCTGTTCAATGTATACATAGATACTTTGCAAAAGACCTGTTTCAGAGAAATCTGCATTTGTGGGGCTCAGGGATGACTTTTTGAGCTTTCTAATCTGTATTTGTAAAAAGCTTTATTTAGATTATGTGAATTGCTGCTACCACCCTCCAACGCCATTGTATAGGATCTGAGCCAGCAGGATTGAGAAGTACAATAAACATAAAAGGAGGTTCTCTCCTTCAACTTCTCCCCTCCACTCCTCATTTGAAAACCTAATTTTATTGATTAGGTACCAAAGTGTTCGAAAATGTACTTTATATGTCTTCATGAACTGCCTGTCTACCTGATATATCAAATAGTTTAAAAGGATATTGTTGACCTATTTAAATTGTAACATTTACATTTCTCGGAGGTAATCCCCAGGTAGCATTCTTAGTTAACTAGGTATACATCTGGCTAGGTAGGAATGGAGTTTGGATGTATACAATTGCCTCATTCCTGTCAACGTGTTCTCAAGTATCTGAATGTGTAGCAACGACAAAGCCAAGTATGCATGCATTATAAAGGACATGCACAGACATCACTTGAAGCTGTAAATTTATATTAAGGATATTTTTTGAGACCTACCAAATCATTCTTGTACACCTGAATTTTTTTCAGTTTCTGCATTCAATTTGGGATCTACACTTTGTAGCAGATACAGGCTTTGGCTAACCATAGAGGCATTATTATGAATTTCAGACCGGTGTGAACTTGGCTGGAGAGAATCTATTCTGTCTGTGATGTTGCTTCATTTATAGAGTTTTGTTAGTGTGTGGTTTTGTTTTGTTTTCTCCCAAGCCTGATGTATCTAAAATACAGTTCAGAGTAATTGTCACTGAATAGTAAGGAACTGAATATGCAGTTGCAAAATGACTGTTGAAACTTATTTTTTTGATGTTATTCTTAATTTAATTTTGTGAGGCCTCTTAGCACATGTGACAAAAACTTGATCTTGTTGATCATATCCAAATGCATAACCTTCCTGTCCTCTTACTGTATTTGGTGGTACAAGTCAGAAGCATCCACTTTGGTTGCAGATCTTGCTGTTGAATAAACTGCTGACCCAAATGAGAGCAGCAATCTTGTTATGCTGTGGTTTAGCTTTGTTTATATGCCCACAATGGACTTTTGATAGACCAAACTTTATCTGAGATTTTTTTTTTCATCTCCAGCAAACAATGCAGTAGTTTACTGAATAGTTACTAGATTGCCAAAGTACTTAAATGCCATAGCCTTTGTTTATACTCTATCAGTTATTGTGTTTGTCCCTTTAACTAATAGCTTGCCAGTATTCTGCTAAGTTTTGCTCAAGTCTCTTTTATCAGTTATTTGTTGAACCTTTGATTGTCCGCCTTTATCTAGAATCAATGAAGGGAACTCCATGACAAAATGTAAACTTAAGGCTTCTTGTTATTAATCCAAGATTTTCCACAACTTCTTTCTTCCAGTCCTGCTCATGCAAGTCTTTCTCTGACTTATTTGAAAAAGAGTGAAAGTGGTAAATATGGTTTCTTGATCCTGTTACTGTCTTGAACCTTTTTGTTCAGTGTTGCTGCAGAATTATGCAGTGTACCCTATCTCTATAATAAGTTTGCTGTTATTCTTTGTTTGTATATTTCCATTAGCTATTAGATTTAATGAGCCATTTAAAGCTGTGAAATTGCTGAATAACCTCTCTCTTAGAAGCAAAGAACTTTAAGGGAAAAAAATTTCAAAATTAATGGAGATGGTGAGTGTATTTGGGAGGAGAGTATTGCACTTCTGAGACTCTGCTGTAGGAAACCTGGGGTTGAACCAGCAACTAAACCTGGTCTGAGAGGGTGAGTGTGGATGTGTAGGGAGTCTAGTGGGGCACCCACTGACTCACTGGAGCCACTTGTGCCTCCTGAATAGTCAGACAGGGAAGTTTCCTTAACAGAGGAAACTGCTCATTGACTTCCTCCTCTTTCTTGGAGTCTTTTCGTTCCTATTTTTTGCTAGTTTAGAATTTGACTGTGTACATGTGTGTAGGTACCTTTACAGTAAGGCAAAACTTGGGCATGATATATATTGTATAAGATGTGATACCCATGGTGTATGTTAAAGCAATATTTTTATGTTTTGAACCAATATTCAGTTCATTGATCTCTGAGTTCTGACAGATTAAATAGTAGGAGTTTGCTTACACCATACTTTCTCTGAATCTTTTTTTAACATAGTGATTGTAGGTGCTGTGTTAGGAGATCTTTCTGTGTGTGCATATCATGTTCTCAAACACATTGTTCCTTTATAAAACTGAACAGCATATAATTATTGGATTTTAAAAAAATTTTCAGAATAAGCCATCCTATTTGTTATTTAAGTATTGTAGTACATACAATACTAAATTTTAATATTTATTTTTTTAGCAGATCAGTTATAAGCAATAAACTGTAACACCTCATCAAAATTCCTGTTCAGCAATGACCCTCTGATTTTAAGGCAGTTCCTGGCCTAACAATCTGTTCACTTCAATCAGTAGTTCATCACATGGCTTCTTATAAACTGTTTAAAATGAAGTTAAAAACTAACTGATAAGCTTGCTATCGTTAAGACCAGCAAAGTTGGAGTGAGTGTTTGCTGGAAGTTGGCAAAGTCCTCTTAAAAAGATCACTTCCTACCAAAAAAACCCTAAAGGGTTGCACAGATGTGTAGTTAAGTATTCATTATGAACATGCAAATAATGCTTTCCCAAAGGAACATTCTTTGATTTTTGAAACTGCTGTTGCTTTTTTTGGTAACTGCCATGAAACATGCCCTTGCATTGATAAAGTGTCTTTCAGCAGATCTCTCATGGAGGAGTAGAGGAGACTGTAGATTTCCCCATTTTGTGTAAACATGACATAAGGTTTTAGAGAAAATTGTGAGCATCTGAGAAATTAAATAAAACTAAAGACCATTTATTTTATTTGAATTCAAGATGGTTAAACTGCTGAGTTACCTACTTGTTTATACCGTGTCTTTAATTTTGATTTCCGCTGACATAAAAAGGTATGAGAAACAAAAAGTAACAGGAGCAGTAATAAAGAACACTCTGGATTCACAGGGTTGTTGTACCAAGACTTGGCATTGGACTGTAGTTTGTCTCAACAATGGCAGAATTTTCTCTCTTAGGGCTATTTTGAGAAAAAGATGTTAACCACTAGGTAACAGATCCAAAATTGCAAAGTTGGGTTTATTTGATTCAGTTTCATTTTTGTAGGGCAGGGAGGAAGAGACTGTATTGGCTTCTGAACCATGGGCCTACCACTGCAAAGTGCTGAATTTTCTCTAGTTAAATTATAAAGAAGGTAAAGTGAGGTGTTAGACTGGAAATAGAAGGTGAGTGAAAAGGAGGAGAAAATCCATAAGGAGGTTTACTAACAAAAATATTGCACCCCTCTAACTATTCCTTAAATTCTCATAGCTTTTAGTGCCTTTCTGACAGTCTAGCTTCTACAGCAGGTGAAATTTTAAGGTCTTTGGTCTACATCCCTGCTCATTTTCTAGTGTCTTAAACATTGGCTACTGCTTTTCCACAACCTTGGCAATTAAATGTGTTTGGCTAAAACCACATCTGTGTTGATAAGTATAAAAATACTTCTTGAAAACTTGTAGACGTAACCATTTAGAGAGAAAAAAATTCTGTGGTTTTAAAATCCATGAAAATGGATCACATGACATTCACTCCTCTGAGAGAGTATTTAAAAAACACATATGGTTCTTCTCACGTGATGCAGTTGTATTTTTCTTAAATTTGTTTGGTTTGGGTTTGAATTTTCTCTCCTTTCTTGAAACACTTCTTACCCAAAGACTTGAACAAGATTACTCATGTTGTTAGAATATTTGAGATTGACAACTAGTTTGTCCTTCTAGTTTGTTAGGATTTTTAGATGGTACTGTGAAAATGTTTAAAAAAAAAAAAAAGAAATTCCTTGGCTGTATTTCTGTAAGGTGTGTAGCTGCCTATTGCAGAAATTACTTTTATGTCTTGGTCAAGGTTTATGAAAGTGTATGACGGGACAGTTTATAAATCATCCACATTGTATTTAATAACAGATATTTCTCTAAGATTACATTCTATTTGAAGTGTGAATGCTCTGTGGCCCCTTTTTGATTCCTTGGGTAGTTGTATGGCTAGTCTAATGTTGTGAGGAAGGCTTTTTAGCTTACTGGAATGAAGTAGTATAAGCTATTCATAGGGTTTATGCTTAAAATCGTGTTTTCAACAGATGAGAGGTGGTCATATTTTGTCTGTGACAGGATTTCTTCAATGCTGATCATGTAAAAGAGCAATTCTAACTTTTTTTTTACCTGACTCTGAAGTGCTATTGCTACTGTTGGTGGCATTCTCTTCTCTACTAGCACCTCCAGGATGAAACACTTCGTGTGACATTGAACTCAAATTTCTCACATAGCAATTTGTTGAGGGGAGGAAAAAAAAAAAAGGTTAATCTTTTATTCAGTGCAAGAACTTCCAGCTCAAGAAAGGCAGAAGAAAACCTACTTTATGTTGATTCTGTCAATAAGAGTTAGGATTCATATTACCTGGGGCTTCATATTTTGTATACTTCTAGTCCAGATACTGAACGAAACACACTGATATTAAAAAGCACTTATGGAAAGGTGAGTGAAAAAATGGCAGCTTCTTATCTGCTCCCTCTTTGTGTTATGAATGTGCCCCTTTTATGGCTTTAGTGAGGAGATGATGTAGCTGCTTCCAGTTCCTAGTTATGTGAAGCTCAGAAATGCAGAGGAGCATGAGCTAGATTCTAACCTAAATTATGAGTGGTTTTGTACTTCAGCTGATACAGGAGCAGAATTGAGCTTGATTTTCAGATCCCAGGATCACTTTGCATATCTGTCAATTACTGAAGAAACCAATCTGGTGGTTAGTGAAGAGTTGGGAAGTATGGATTGCCATGGGGACACTTAGCAGTTGCTTCTCAGGTGACATTTGTACTTTCATAGATACATTTTCAGGAGTAAAAAATGCATTGGATGTCCAAAGATAGGTATCGTACAAAGTCTTGGCTTTACAACTAGTAAGCAGCTACCTTTTGATAGATAATTTTCTTTGGGGTCCAAAGGAAAAAACCCCCAATTTGTGACCATTTTGAAATTCTTCAACTGCTTGGCTTTGTTTCAAGTCTCCTCCCCTGTCCTGTCAGCACTGTAGTTCTTGTTTACAGTTTCGTTTTTAACCACTTCAACTAACCACGGTACAGAGGCTATGATGACTTCACAACTGCTACCAGGCTTTGTAAAAGATGTGTTGGTTCTCAGAGCAGGTTTTTTGTTATTTGCCATTGGAATCCTTTGTCTCTCTATGACAACTAAAACATTTAGTTGAACGAGTTCAGAGTAAATGGAAATGGCTTCCTATCACCCCTTTTCCGGTGTTCAGAACTGTACATGTGTCTTAGAAAGATATATGCAAGTGGTATTCCAGAGTCAGTTTAAGTCTGGTACATTTTTTAGGAAGGGTAGGAATATGTTAACAAGAAGTCATGTATCAAAAAGATGAGCTTTGTATCTTGCTTGGACATCAGCTGAAAATTATATACATAAAATAATTTAAAAAAAGAAAGCATGGCTTTAAATGGCTTTAAAAGCTGTTGTGAGGGGAGGGGGCATACTGTACATATAATCCAGTTCATGCATACATACATATTTGATATGGACAGGCAGTCATATTTTCTTCTGCACAGATCAATCATTGTCTTTCAATTCCTGTCTTGTCTGGCATCTGCTGACCCATGCTTTAATTCTGTCAGGCCAGAGATATATGGGCCTTTGTAGTGTACTTGTACTTCATGTCATGTCCCAGCATTGTTGTACATCTTGTTTCAGAGATATTTTGCTGTAATGTTCTGTGACCTTTTCCATTGAGTGAGGCAGTTGGAGAGCCACTCAGTGAAGGAAAATTGAGCTGTTTTATTCCTCCCTAAGGAGCCTCATGTTTCCTTTCCACCATTCATTTGAAAGCTATCATTTTCTTGATTTTATAGCTGAAAAAACACCATTGATTCACTGAATGCTAGATGCTAAGAGTCCTCCTATTGACATGCCTATTGACAGTTTTCAGTATATTCTGTGTCTAATTATCACTCTTGGCTAAATGATACACCTTGTGGACTTGAGAGATGGAGTCAATAGCTCTCACTGTATTGTTCTAGCAGCCCCTATTGAGGTTGGTGTCAAAGCACTGTGATTTATGCAATCAGAAAGAAAATTTCTGTTGGTGTACTGCATAATTAAACAAAGTACAGAGTGACTGGTGACAAAACCAGGTCTGCCAAAGTCATCAGCAAATGAGAAAAGATCTCTTCAGTAAATGGCTGAGACATTGAAGAATCTCTTTTGGCATCTTGCGTTTTTCAATTTTCAAGTGTTCGATTTTTCTTCCTGATATGTGGGAGAGGTTTTTTTCCCTGCTTTCCATCTCTTCCATTAGATAGTATTAAAAGCTAAGCATATTAATTCATGTCTATGTTAGTAAAGTTATGCTGCTAATGCTATTATAGATGGGAGTATTGGTATGTTTTACATGATTACTTTTAAATAAAGAATCTAATGATGTGGTTTGCACGCTGAGACGAGGAAGCAAAGTGGCTGCTCTTGGATTTTGAAAAGTGAAACCATTAGTATTTTATCTGCATCTAGTTGTTGGTCATTAATGTTCATAAATGCTATTTTTATTTTAATATGATATAGTGTTTTGATTTACTCCAAAGTGTTAACTCTTTACAGAGAGAGTATGGAACAGCTATATATGGAATGGTACTCCCTTTGCATATGTGCAGGTTTGCATAAAATCTAGATATATTTGTATTTAAATATGTGTTCAGTGTGTCAGTACATTGAAATCTTAAGAAGAGAGATTTTTTTTTTCAGAAATAGTATCTAATAATACAGGTCAACATTATGAGCTGTCTTAGAATTTAACTATATCTAGTTGTTGTGATTTATTGGTTTGGTTCTTTGGTTTGTTGGGGTGTTTTAAAAAAAATGTTGGGGTATTTTGGCAGATGAAAGAATTTTTTGAAGCATCTATTGCAAAGATTTATCTGCTGGATATTTTATTTATTGATGGTTAGTCGAAATGGATTGAAGCAGGAAGAGACCTTATACCTTATCAGTAGCCAAATTGCCCACTCCAGAAAGAGAAGCGTTTGTATTTTTTTTTAATGATTATTAACTAATTTCTTGTGATACTTTTGAGACTCTGAAGCATCTCATTTAAGGCTTTCCCAGTGAATATGAAAGATAGTATAGTTGGCATTTCTTCCCTTATCACTATTATGCCACTAGTATTCATTGTGGAAGAAGGAATTTGAAGCCTTGTATGTGACTGAACCAAGAAATCAATCACAAGACATCTCTGGAACCATCCAGAAATGAGTTCTATTGCTGGCTTTCTCCTTTTTCACTGTCACCAAGGAATAGGTGAATATGTGAGGGGGGAGGGGAGGAGCTTGAAATAGTGTTGGTTTAATGATAAATCCCCTCAAATTTTACTTTCATTATCATGGTAGAAGACTTGAGTGAAATATGTCAGCAGAATGCTCTGGAAGTGTTCTGCCTAAAGTTATTAAGAACACAAAGAGAACATTCAATTACCAACTCTGAAGAGTGGTTTGGACAAAAGACCTGAGGGCTGCTGCTTTTGTTTTCCTTTTTTTTTCTTTTACTCTCAAACATATGAATTCATCCTTAACTATATAGTGCCAGATCAAGCTGCTGCTTGATTGTCTATGTTGTCAATGTATTTTTAACAAGATTAAAGTAAGTATTTATGCCAAAACCACCTGACACTGCTACAACTATAATTTTTATTAACACATACAGATATGTTCCGTAATAGATTCATATCACTGTTGACTCCTTTGCGATATTTGTTCTTTCTCAACAGATCTGAGTAGAGATGAGTTGAAAACAGGTTTGATTCTACACTTACTATCCACTGACTTTTGCCTTCTTTCTTACACATTGACGTTTGTCTCTTGACTGTTAGTATCATAAAGTAAATGTTAACTATATTTTATCCCCTTTAAAATGAGATGTCCAGATACACCAATACAAAGTTCTGACTGTGTTCTAGTTTTCACTGTATGTATTAAGACCGTGCAGAAGTAATACTGTTTCTATAGCTCTCATTTATCGTGTAATCTGTGGGTTTTTTTCTGTCTTTTTTTTTAATATCCAATTTACAACTTCAAGCTGAAGAATCCTGCAGCTGTCCTTGTTATACAAACAAGCTTGTGGAAAAACAGTGCAAGGCTGAACTAGCAGCAAGCATATGGAGTGTTCGTTTTGGAGTGGTAGATGGGAAAGAATGCAAGGCTGCATTTTCCCTCTGGGATTGTCAAGAAAGGTAGAGCCCTCTGAGAGAGAATCCAAAAGCACAGCAGATCAAAGTGTGTTTGTGACTGGAATGCCCTAGGGTTAGTGCAGCGTGAGGTGTAGCTTGGCAAATCACCATGCTTACAAACAAAAGAGTGTACTATATTCAAATCTTCCTCCAAGCGTTTCAGCATTTCAAAATGACAAATTATTGTTTTTGTTATTTCTGCATTTGGAATTGTTTATGCATTTCAAATGATCTGTAAAGTGAATTGTGTGCACTCAACAAACTTCTTCTTTAAAGTAGGCGGGTTGGAAAAAGTGATGCAGTCACATTAAATGCCAACTACTCTGTTCTTCATTCGGTTAGACAAACAGTAGCCTAAAAAATGGCAGTGGATTAAATTGATATAATGACAAGAATTCACATAGTATACTGTAGATGGGAAGAGGAATAATGCAGTGTCTTTGAACTAATGTAATGCACTTTGATCTGCTATACATGAAGAATCTAATATACCTGTATTTATGATGATTCCAAACAGGCTCACAATATGGTAAATGCAGTTTTTACAACCTGCTGTTTAATTTTAAAGACTGATCTATTTCATCTAGGCAACATTTCGTAAAAATAAGCATAAAAACCTGTTTGTTTGTTTGAATTGGGCCTCTACTGAAGATTTCACAACAATGTCTCATTGCTAATATGTGTATTGAACAGAAAGATTAATGGAATATATGATGACTTGAGGGTTTTAAATTATTCATTTGATGAAGGCATGTTCTTTTATTGAGAGAAAAAACCTAATTTTTCTGTATTTAAAAAGCATTCAGATTTTCAAGCTTGTGTTTTTGGCACAAGTGAATCATATTGGAAGCTAAAATATAAAATTCTCCAATATATTAAATGCAGAGGCTTAGTTGTCCAAGTGTGCTGATGAATTAACAATATTTTGTTACTTTTTTTTCAGAATCAGTTAATCTGCAGTTTTTAGAGAGGTCTTTCCCTCTTGAAATTTTCCAGAATACGTTATTATTAGGGTTGAATTGTAATACTTTAATATTTGCTGGTCCCTAATTTCACAAGTGGTTTCACTTGAAATCAGCAGATCCTTCATGGAGGGTAAGATGTCATTGCTTGAGGTTGTTCACATTATAGTCATGGCTTCCTGTGACCCTGACCCCTTCCTGCCATATTTTTTTCTTTTTTAAAGAACTGTTACAGTCTCTAATTAGACCAGCAACAGGTCTTTGCCACAAAGTGTTAAAAAAAAAGGCAAAAAAATTGATAAATAATATCAGACACTGTTAATATTGTTAAGGACACCTAGATTGAGAAAATAAATGTAGAACAAAAAATAATTTTTCATTGGCTCTAAAAGTAGAGGAAAACTTTAGTAATGGATAGAAAATGTGTTTTATGGTTATTTTTTACTGCTGAGTTAGTAACTGTATTCTTTTTAACAAGTTTTGTGATAATATTTGAAGTTCACCATTAAAATAGGAAACAGTAGGGGAGATAAATGTCAGGAGTTATTATCTCAAGCAAAATCTTACTCTGTTCTTGTCTTGCACTGCAGACTAAGACTTGAAACTTATAGTGACTTTTAATAGCATGTTTGCTACCTTTAAAAGTCCATCTGAGTAGAGCAGTAGTGACAGTGTGGCCTCACTTGATGTCCTGTGGAGTAAATTAACTCTGAAAGTGTTGGAAGGAAGGAATGAAGCTTATGGATTCATAATTATCTTAATTAGTTTTGCTTTGATAGTGTCATATGAATAGTGAAGTGTATTCTGTCACATAGTGATACAAATATTGTTTGTGAAATCACTGATTTCTTCTTTCTTGATACACAGAATAAATCATAATATGGGGATTTAATCTCTACCAGAACCACTGTAACTCCACAGGTGTTTTTATTCCTACCTCATGTTTTCCTTATGTCTGTTAGGTACCTCTCACTGTCTTTGGAGAAGGTAGCCAGAGGAGAAATGAAGAGCGGAGACTTGCAGGTTTCCGACTAGCTTTCAAACAAAAAAAACTACTTAAATTTTCAGACCTGGTTTTGATAATGTAGATTGGCTTAGTCCAACTCGTTAAAACAAAGGAGAAGTGTTTTCAGTTATGACATTGACTTCATGATTAACTTAATTCTTATATACTAAAGTCGTCATTTACCAGTGATGAAGCTGGATTAAGGTGTCTGATCCCATCTCCTGTCCTTATTGCTGTTATGTTGTTTATGGTCTGTGGTCTAAAAATCCTCTCTCAATATGTACATGTATGTCTTTTTTTTTTTTACCCAGTTTGTTTTATAGATCCAGTTTTAGATCATGATTCTACAAAAAAATAAAAAAACCAACTTGAATTGTTGCAACAGAGAAGACTAACCTCTGGCAAGACATGGGCAACTGTGGAGTGGGAAAGTGAGAAATAGTATCATAAAAGCTAATCCTGAGTCCATCTTTTCATCATTTCCCACACCATTTAAGTTATGCAATAGCATATTGGTCATTCAGTTGCATCATTCCTTGCGTAATATTATCAAGGGATTGCTTATGCTTGTGCTATAGATACTAGGAACTCTTGAAGAGCTCTTCTTGTGAATTGTGATCTTTAAGGTATCCGTTATGAAAGACCTCCGGAACCACATTGTGTTGTTAAAGTTTATACTTCACACTAGATCATTTTGTTAGTAGATTTACTTGCTCTTTCTGAGAACCTTCTATTATTAACAGTAGTGAAAATACATACATTTATGTAGATTTGTGCTGGTAGGTCCTATTTATGCACATCTGGAAAGGAAGAATAATTCTTGTCCCATTGGGCATCTACTCTGGTATGCATGTGGATGGATAGAGCATGAAGTGTTTAAGCACACATACAAACCCAGACTTTGATCTTTGTATTGCTGAGAGTTACTGCTTTGGCAAAAGTGAGAGAAAGAGATTTGATGTTGGTGGTAACAATGGGCAGCACTCTGAAATGACTGCAAATGTTTGATTTCCTCGGCATTGTTGAAGGTCAGTAAAGTCAGAGCCACAGCTTTCATGTTGTATGGATTGATACTTGTTAATTGTTATGGCTACAACTAGGACATCTACAGCCATGTGTGATTTCACTTCAGCTTTGTTAAGGGCTGTGTGCTAGTGAGAGTGAGGAAAACTAGTGTGTTGGCCAGGGTTTTGTAAACTTTCTTTGTATAATGTGTGGCCTAGCCTAGCAGCAGTAGCTCAGTGGTGGGTTTGGCTTGTCATCAGGGCAAACATCCTGGCATATTTAGGTGTACAGTGTACCACCTTTTACACGGAGTCTGGAATATAGCAACCCACTAGCCAGTCTTCTGCTCCATTTGCTGCAATTCGGCATGCTTAAGAGGGACCCTGTCGTGTCAGCAATCTGCTGTTTTGTTATGAGCAAAACTGTTAGCTACTTCAGCTTTAAGTCTTTCTTCTAATATTTTCCTTGATTGAAGTGAGCATGATTCTTATACTGCTGATTCCCACACTTGAGGCTGCAGACAACTTGTTGTCCATATGCATCTGGCAACTTGCACGCTCCTGGCTCAATCGCTTTGCTGCCTACTGCTTCTACAGCTGTCTAGTGCTTTCACTGCAAAAATGAGTCTGGATGTCTGTAATAGCAGTTGGAAATGAGGAGGAACTGCCAGCCTGCTTGCTTTTTTGGTTAGGCAGTGATATTGTACCAAGCAGAAATGGAAATAGAAGCCACCAACAGAACACCTAATGGCTGAATAATTGTACAAATTAACTTATCTTTCAAAGTAATACTGTGTGTCAGAAACCTGATTTAACATTGGGTTTGGCCCCACTTTGTGTGAGAGTTGTATTAGGTGATCTCCCGAGATCCCATACATCATTCTGTGACTGGTAATAGGGAAATGAACCCAAAATACTCTTTATATGACATATATGACTATTGTGGAAAACATCTGGGAGGTACTAGTATTTTTTTGAAAAGAAAAGCTGGTGAGCAGCAGCTCTTTATTACCCACAAGTTAATAGGTAATTGCCAATGACTGATACCCCTTTCTGCCACCTAAAAAATCCTGGTGCTTAATGGATATGTATTTAATGAAATAAACCATATGCTGTCTCTTTGGCACTAGACATTTTTTAAAATGTTCTAAATTTAAATTGAAATGTTTGTACAGGCTCACACTAAGGTTCCTGGTATGTAGTACAGCAGAGTAGCAATAGTAGATTTTTTTTCAGTATTTCTATTTTCTTAACTTTTGAAGATGATCATATTCAGAAAGCCATCCTGAACAAAAATAGTCATATTTTGACTGAAGAGAGATTACCAACTGAGAACACATAGCGTTTTGACAGAACCAGATCAAAATGCTTTGAATTTTGGAAAGTATTTTTCTCTTGCTATTGAGTACTCTGATAAAAGAGGAACAGTTGTCATTTTGAAAGCAATGTTCTGTACATAGTGGGGATTTCCAATTAGCACACTTAAAGACTTGCATGAGATGATGCTTAAAAATGGGACATTACAAAATGAAATTATGTCATGGCACTTTCTAATAGAGTTCTGAGAAAAGTCATTATATGGCAGTGCATTTCATGTGCTTGTCAGGAGTCAGTGATTCTTGTTTTCCCTTTTCAATTACAGCAAACCTTTCATAATCATCTAAAAGTTGCATGTTGCAGATCATGTAACAGGTATACTATATGCTGTATGACATGTATGGGACTAAACTTGTTTGAAATATAATCATTATGAAGAGTAACCTGAAAATAAATATTTAGTACTTGCTCTTCTAAATGGTAATTGTACCAGATAGGCATATGTCTGAGGGTAAAGAGTCAGAGTCCTACCAAGGTGGTGGCAGGTGAACAAAGGCAAAAAGTTAAGGATGTGCCAGAGAATAAATTAGAGTTTTATAATGACAAATCTGTAGCTGATTGCAAGCTGACTGACTACAGGTCCTAAACAAGTTTACCACAGGCAATTTCTGCAAACAGACCTGGACCTAACTTGTTTAACACTTGAAGAAGTAACTGTGGAGATCCTGAGTTACTTCTCCTGAGAAGTAACTATGGAGATCCCTGAGGGGAAAATGCTATGCTTTAGCCTCTAGGTAATATTAGGAAGGGTCATGGAGGCTCTAATTACGCAGCCCATACTGACAGTGCTGTCTACTACTTAGAGCAGATCTTCTGGACTTCAGTGGGATTATTTCTGTGAGTAGTCTAACAAAGAGTGATTTCAATGATTCATTAAAGTGTCCAGGTATAAAACTGTTTCCTATTATAATCAGTATTTCTCAGCTGAAGATAGTTAAAAGCCTTATCATTTATTCTAAAAAGCAGTATGGATGGTAAGTGTAAATGAGATTTTATGACTAGCTGTCACTCTTTTGTACACCAAGTTTAATTATCAGAAAAAGAAATATCATTTACAATATTTACACCAAAGATTAAAGACATGAAGTACTTTATTATGCAAACAATGACATTTTAACAACAGGATGCATCCTGAAGGGAGCGGGTTTTTACTTTTAGCTTTGTTTGCTGGTCTCTGACTATCTTTGAGCAGATAGTATTAGATGGTTAATGTACACAAAGCTAGCTTTTACTTCCAGATTAGATCTTTAAAAAGCATTCTAAATTTATGAATGCATCTTACAAATTACCTTCTACAGTGGGAGAAGTAAGGGAGTACCTTTTCATCTTTAACATACTTTTTCAATATATGATATTTAGCAAAAACAAATGAGTAGTATAAACAGAACTTGGACCGCAAATCTGTCATAAAACCATATGGTACTGTCAAGTTAAAAAATATCTTTCCCTTAATGGTGCCTTGTTTTTCTGTTTGGTTTCTTTAATAGGAGAAATACATAATGGAACAGTCTCTCTTAAAAAGATGATTGGCTTCATACTGTCCTTTGCATTTTGTTTTTCAGAGCTTGTTTTGCCTGGGCTGGGGAAAACTCTGGTGTGTACCTTATCAATTCAATGGGTCTTCTGTTTGTGATATAGTGACTTGGGCTCTCTGGTTTCTGTTGAAGCAGAGGTGACTCTTTTGCATGTTCTGTTGGGATGCCCAGCTACAGCTGAACAGAGTCCACAGAGGAGCAGCTGGTGCCTGTAATCTTTACCCTAGAAAAGGCAGTTTAGCAGTATGTGAGCACAGACTCCTGATTCCTGTAGTGTCAAGATGCATTCTGAGAAGTAGTGACTTGCTAAGAAAGCTTGTAACACAAATAAGACACAGTCTATCAAGCTGAAGAACATGAGATAAAGTCAGAACAGAGTAGAATTGTTGCAAAAATTGTGGTTTAGTCATGCAAAATAAGCTAGTCTGATATTTATGTGGTATTCTCTGTTGTCTATGTACCTTAGCAGGTTGAGGTTGAGGAGATTCCATCCTAACCCTTACTGATACTGTGAATACTTGAAATTTAAGACTTAGATTGTCTTTACTACTGTTTGGGAATTAAGAGAAACACATCAGTTTGTGTTTTCAAAACATTCTTTGGCAAAATTCATGCCTTAACCCACAGGAGTTTGAAGAAGTAACCCAGCCCTGCTTTGTTTATTTGGGATGTTTTCTTTTTATCTTCCCTGATGTTGTCTGTTTTGTTTTGAATCTGAATGCAAAGAAAGAGCTTCTGTCTTTAGTAGTCTTTGACTCTTTGACTTTGATGCTGCTGTTGCTTCCCTGTGAAAGAAGGAAGGAGAATGAACCCATGAGTGTGCTCATAGAATCAGGACTGTCAGTTGGGATTCCAGATCTTTGCATTAGAAACTTATTTCCTTTTTCTCCCACTGTTTGTGTGCTTTGCTCCTAGTGCTTTGACATCTTAATATTGGCTCCAAAGGCTTGATATTCTTTCATAGTCAGAAGTTAAAAAGCAAATACAAATAAATACTAATGGACTCTTCCAGAATTAAAGAAAGATGACTTGAAACCTTCAGAAGGATGTCATGTATCTGGCCGTTGGTTTTTCTCATAGAGGAAGAAGCTACAAGAGTCTGGGGAGATTGTTCCTTCTTTACAAGTGATAATTTGCAACTTAGAACTCAAAAATAATAGTGATACTAGTGGCTCCTGCTCTATCTCGCTGCTGGAACAGGTTGCTAACTAGGGATTTTTTTGTGTTCATGTGTTCATATTGCAAAAGACAATACTGCAAAAGGATATGTAATGTAACTTCTGATAGGTTTAAAAACCCCAAAACACTGAGGCATTACTCTGGGGATAAGTTGTCTGTTCTGTGTGTATATGCTTAGGGCTGTGGTGGTTTCACAGTAGACCAAGCTCACTATACAGGCAGCTGTATGCATATTTCTGTCTACACCTGACAGTTTTTTCATCTTTTAAACCTGTTGAACCATCTTTCTCTGTGCCAATAGATCTTTCTGACTTTAGTATTTTTTTTCCCCTCCCTTAGCACTCTGGGAGTTCTCTGGACCTTTATTTTTCCTCATAAGAAGAGCTGAGTTGTTTGTGCTACATATTCTCCTCCTCATGCCAGTACTCTTCCTTTTTTATTCTCTTGCCAGAAGTTCCAAGAGCAATCTCACTTCTTCCCCAATGTTTTCTGTTGATTTCCACCCTGCCCTCATGTTCTGTTTGGTTTCTTGTGCTTTTCTATCTTATTTTAGTTCAAGGAGCTCCAAAGAGTCTCTCAAGTGTTGGAGCTGATTGAATGAGAGCCCAGAGCAAGCAAATGTTGTTACAGCTAGAGCAGAGCCTCAAGAAAGAACCGTGTGTTTGTAACATTCCCTAGCAGTAATAATCCCTGTGTATATAGTTGCTTTTATCTGTGAATCCAAAATGCTTTAAAAATATTATTAGAGCCATATAACACCTCTTTGGAGCAGGTGATAGTCACGTGTTCTCCTGACTTCTTGTTTCTGTAATTCAGTTTTCTTAACTCATTATGACATATAAGATTGAAGGCTACATGTGCTGCTGTGAGCAAATGAGCTAATTTTTCTCCTCTGAGAAGTTTGACTAGAATAGTTGGGTTGATTTGAAATGAATTACTAATCAGGTGGCTAATTGTAATCAGATTTTGAATCTGTTACAGACCAAGATGAGAACATCTTCACACTTAAAGCATTTATTTAGTGCTCTTACACAAAATTTATGTGGGAAATAGAAAAATGCATTTTTTAAATAGTTTTTATATAGTTATATTCTTGATTAATTTTGCTATGAGTGTTCTTACTCCATGATGAATGTTTTTTTTTTCAAAGTGTATTAACGTAAATTGACCAAGGAGCAACTTTGTTATTACAAAGCAACATTCTTGAACAGTTGCAGGTACAGATCAGACTTGTGTTACATCTTAGCAGCCAGGAGTAGAGCAGGCCTCAAATATTTAATATGAGTTTCTGCTTTTTGTCTGGAATTTCTCAGAAAGAAAGAAATGTGTATCTGCTCTGTGTAGTGCATGAGAAAGTGAGCTGATGCTTGTGGAAATCAGTTAACATACTGAGTGTGCAGATCACCAATTCTAGGCTTTTGTGTGGGTGTCTCTGGGATTCAGGGATTTACTGAAACCTGCCTACTGGTCAGGTGCTCGCTGAAAACCAAAAGTCCTCAAATTCTATCCCAGCAAAATATCCTGATGGGAAAGGAGGACACACAGGGCAAGTGGACCTATAATGCTTTACTCGTTTTATGAAATGGGTGAATTACAATTTGTGAAAGCCAAAGAAAAAGTAAACACCTTTTCTAAAGTATGTGTATACCTGGAAGGCGAAGTATGAGAGAATGATGATTGGAGTTTTTATTATGAAGAAATGTATAAAATAGCCTTTTGCACTAAATCCATCTTAAGAGAATGTGTTGTGGTTGTGCCATATACACTCAGAAGATGGATGCAACCTTGTCAAGCTTTAGGTGTCATACTCTAGAAATGCACTTAGAGAAAAGCTGTACACTAGAACTCTTCACACAATGCAGCAGTAGCACTAAAAATTGTAAATTCTTGCCAATTCATGATACCTTCCTTCATTTATTACAGTAATGAAAATCATTTGCTATCTGTGCTAGACTAATAAAATAAAGATTTGAAAGTATAAAATCCTACCAGAAAAAATTACATTTAGGTATTCAAGTTGTTTTGTCAAATATATTTAAACTTGCTTTATCACTTCAAATGAATAAAGAGATGGACCAACAATGGCAAAATGTCTCTGCTAAACTTCATTCTTTGAGTGTAATTTTCTTGCTGCCAAAGAATAGCATTTCTGGCTGAAGTTCTGAGCACCAGTTATGTCTCTTGCCCAGTTAAGTCAATTACAGGTGTGTGGTCTGTCTAATTTCATCAAGATGCACAGTGCTGACATGTCCTATTTAAAAGATGTGAACTCAGGTGTGTCTAAAGTAGAGGCTGGTTCTAGCACACACAATATTTATTCTTTTATGCCAACCTTCTATTAGTCAGTGTAAAATATTTATACGTGTCAGTCTAGATTCATGTGGTGACATTTTTTTAAATACGGTTGTACAATAAAACTAGATGAAAACAAAGTTTCTCTGGATACTACTAGAAAAGACAACATTATTGAAGGACTATTTTTAAAGACATCAGTGTCATAAGGATTTTGTCTTTTGAGTCTCTGCTGAAAGGAGATATAGTATAATTTTTATAAGGGGATATTGCTGGGCCTTCTCAGATTATCTCTAAAGTGCTGCATAACTTGAAAATGTTGTAAGATTTGGATCTAAATGTATGTTTTAAGATTAACTTGAGTTAATCACATCAGAAATTTTGTTTGTTTCTTTCCAAAGAACACATGAGAAGTTACCAAGTTTATCATCTCAGAACATGGCATAGCAATCAGTGAAAATATTTATGCCATTTTAATACATATTGTTAGAAAGATATTTTTATGAACAGATAGTGATTCAAGCTAACATTATTCTGCATCTTTTTCATCTTCTATTGTCAGGTGTTGGAGGCTGTTAGGGCAGTCCTTTGGAATGCTGAGTTTAGGCAAGGCAAGTCTGGAGTTATGGAAAAGTTAACACCTAAGTTTATAGTTCGATAGTAGGATTGTTTTTATGGATGTTGTTCTATGGCTATACATCAACGAGAAAATGGGGAGAGTTAAGGGCACTTTTATTTTCAACTAACCCAAATAAGACCCTGGTACCCTTGGTTTTATTTTGCCATTAGAAACTTGCTGTTATCTTTTATTTAGTTGTTAAACTGGATAAAGCAGGTTGACCCCTTGTGGTGTGTGACTTTTCACTGTTGATTCAGGGTATTGGGTGCTTCACGGGCAACAGTACTGAGCAAGGTAACATCATATTGCTGATCAGTTTTGGCCTCCATTTTAACTTCATCACTTTATTTCCTGGGCTATATGATGGATTTTTTTTCATCTCACAGCAGTCAGACTTCTGGGATTTTTTTCAGATTTGATTAGGAAATCTGATTAGGAAATCTGATTGACAGCCCATCTGCAAATGTGGTCATGTTCCCTGCATTTTGTCCTAATTTTTATGGAAGAGTCAGGATAAAAACCTTTCAGAAGAATAGATATCCAAATCTTCTGTCATATTCTTAGACTTCTCCATGGGTTTTTATCTCTGCCCAGACATTTTGGTTGTCAGAAATGAGATCATTCTCATTGTTTCCCTTAGATATCCAGCTTTTCTTGTGCTCGTGTTGGGGCTTGCCAGGCCCCAGGGTCAGTTGTCCCCAGCATCTTTACACCATCCTGGCTGTTTCTTGTGTCTTCTTTGCTCAGCTGGTCCCCATTCTTCTCTAGTATTCTGGTCCTTCATCTACATGTCTGTCCTCTCATCCCATCTTCTCACCTGGCAGAGTATTATTTAGAGAATTGGGTAATGTCAGAAGCAAGCATGATTATATTATTGTAGTATAGTGAATATATACTAGGAAACTACATTAAAGTTGCACAGGACAGTCTTAATTTGGCAATTCCTGAATTTCTTAGTGGCATTCATTTTAGTTTTGATATTTCTTCAGGTCAGCGGGGAACTAATGTACTTAAGGAGGAAAATGCTTAATACTGGACGAAAAACCCTTCTCGTAAAGCCAGGTTTGCCTGTTGTCATTAGAGCAGAACATTTGATCTCAGAGTCTTAGAGTTTCTCAAGTCTTTTATTGGTTCACTTTTGTATTGTCTGAACCAGCCAAAACTAATTTGCTATATATTCTCCTGTTATGACTGTTTTACTATCCCACTACAAAATCCCAATACCAAAGATTTATTTGTTTTATTTATTTCATTTTCACAGTTGTAAATAATTGGAATTGGTCCAGAATCTTCAATATGTCTTTGACAGAGCTACCTGTCTGCCTTAGTGTGGAAGGAAGCAGCACACTAACTGTTTAAAAGATACAAAACTGGGGTAATCCTGGTCACTTGCAGAGGTAGGGAAGTGACACAAAAAGATTGATAGAGACTAAAATGAAACTGGGAAAAACCAGATTTTTCCCTCAGTGAAATTTCAGCTGTCACGTCAGAGAAAGGGCTTCTAAACTGCATCCCCACCACAGTCTCTAGACAGAGATAAGAGGCTAGAAAGCAAGTTGTAGGGAGAAGTGATTGATAAGGGACATCCAATTAGATGAAATACCTAATGTACAGGCAAGGTTTGGGAACCATATGCAGGCAAATTGTAGTTAATATTTTTTTCCTGTGTTGCTATACATATCCACAGTATTGCTTTGTTCATTACATATTTCTGCAAAGACAGCTCGAGAGTGTATGAGGGTACATGGAGAAAGTGGGGAAGTGCAGTTGCGAATACAAGGGAGGAACTTTTTAAAAGAATAACCCAAAAATATGCAGAACAACATTTGGTTTAAAATTTTATCTAACTATAAGTAAGAGAAAAATATAAAAGATTTGTTTTATGATATGGAACTGTCCCTAGTGGAAAACATCAGAAATAAGTATTTTGGATATATAAACTGCTTTTGGAAGTCTATGTTAAAGAAGTTACAGATAACCTCTGTCAGCAGTTCGTGTTCTGCCTTACCACATACTGTCCCCATTCATACTTCTGTGTTTTCTGTGTGTAAGATGACTATGTGTCAGCTTGATTATGCAGATAAATTAAAACAATGAGCTGCCTTTCATGCTAGATAAGATCACACAGAAGAGGAGAAAAAAGGAAAAAGAGACAATACTTGTATAGAACCTCTGATTCAGTCCCTAGGAAAATTAAGGCGAGATTTAAGACAGGGCCTTTTTCTAAGAATTTAAATCTTTTCCTAAGTGCTATCTTTAGTATTTTATGGGTGACTTAGCATTGTTTTCAGCTGAGATCATCACATTACTAAGAGTCCAAAATATATTAACTCTTTTACTTCCATGAGGAAAAAAATGAAATACAAACCCAGTAGCTCACAGGCATTGTTGTTCCATGGAAAAGCATGAACTCAAGCTGCAATAGAGGAAGAAATGGCCTGATGTTCTTGCAGATAGCAGAAACAGTGCCCTTAATATGCTTTGAAGTGTTGTATCATTTACATTTTGTTTCTTTGTGATGCTTTTCATAATTTTCATAAAATATACCACACTTGATGCTATTGAGAAGAAATAAAAATCATACACGATGAAAAGAAGTGCTTTACTGCCAGTGTGCAGCTTTTAGCCTTGATTTGTGATAAAGCTAAGAGACAATTTAACATTCGGGATGGGGAGAGAAGGGGGATTACCTAAGGGATACTGTTGTTGAGGAGAGTGTAATTTTACTGTCAGATATGCTTGGACTTATTTTTGTCAGAGTAATTTGCAGTAATCTATGGGTTATTTGTGCTCTGATTTTCTCAAAAGTACTGTGATGTGTTTCTTGAGACCTATTGTACGGCTTGAGTTAACGTATGACTTAGACTGTACCTGCCCCACAAGTCCTGTAGCCTCCCTTGCCAGTCATAGAAGGGCACGCTGACATTTGGGGACTTGTTGGGAGGACTTGCAAAGTAGACAGCTACTCTTGAATTCTGCTGGGAATGAGTGCTCACAGCACTCACTGCTGTTCTGCATGGGTAAGAGTGATACCATCCTGGCTTTCAGCTTCTCTTGTTTGTAGAGCTATGAAATTGTACTTGTTGCTTTCAATATTGTTATTTTTTTCCCCCTCTTTTTTTTTTTTTTTCTGTCAAGTCAGTAATTATGTCCTTAGGTTTATTTCAGGAAGTCTAATAAACTATCCATACTCCATGCATATGTAACTTATGGGAGTAAATGTGATGGCTATGTATCTACATAGTACAAAACACATTTATCAGTTTTAATATTGGTCTATTTTTAAATTACCTGAAGGTGTGTCCCCCTCTTCTTCCAGAAACTATGCTTTATCAATCAGTCACTTAAATAAGGATACCATTTAAATTATTGCAGTTGTATTAGATCCCATTCATTTGTGTGTTTTATGTATTTTGTAGCTATATTTTTAAACATTTATTGCAAATACACTTTACAATTCTAGTAGAAAATTACTTTTTGTGTTTCTGTAATGATCCCCTTGAGGTTATTTTTGCATAAATCCTTTCTTCTGTTTTCAGATACAGATCTGTTTTGCAATAGAGAAAAAAACATTTGTAGCAAAAAATGCAAATTAATATTTTCATATTAAAAAAAGTCCTCTGTGGGACCTAATTTCTGCAATATGATGATCAGAGGCACTCTTTTTAAGGAACTGGTAATTTGTACATTTTATTATAATTACAAATTCCTTTTTATAACAAAAATACGCAACTGCTATCAGTTCTGTTCCAATGTCATTGTACTTATTTGAAGAGGAATATTTTCTATATAGTTTACAAATTTGTCATGGACAATTTTCTGTTAAGCCTAGTAATGGATTCCTTGAGTACTTATACCTCAGAGGAGCCTGAATAGACTTTGTTGCAATTTCTTATAAATTTTAGTAATTCCCTTTTTATGTATTTCATTTGACTTACTATATAGTTCTTTACTTTGCTCCTTTTTTTTTAAAATCCATGTTGAGACATCACAGGAAGTTCTTGCTAAACTTCTGCAAAAAAATTGATTCTTGAACTTTGTGATCGTCATTTTACATTGTACAAATTTGTGAAGGGGTATGCCCTTGCATGCTGATTTATAATAACTCTTACTGAATTTGAGGACATCTTTATCTGTATTCCATAATATCGTGCATATTTTATATGGAACATAACCTGCTAAAAAATTATGCTTTGTGGTAAGTGTCCCAGTTCATATCTCTGATTTAACGACTTCAGAGGAAGTGAGCTGATACTAGGTTTTACTTTAAAATATTGGAAAAATGGGATATAAATTTTAAAGGTTTCAATTGGTTTTTATTTATTTAATGTTTAGATGTCTTCTAAGTTATGTGAAGTAAAGTAGAATTCCACTAACTGACTAAATTGTTAGTGTATGATTTACTTTTATAGAATTGCATATCACCAAAATGCTATGCTATTGCTGCCAAGTTGGAGTGCAAATCTGAATTCTGATAATTAGTTCCACTTCACTCATTGCCTAATTGAGTGTTAGCCATTTTCTAAGTTTAAGAAATTAATATAATTTGGCATGTAAGTATAAGACCATTTTTGTTAGGAATGACCTTATTGGTATATGCCAATATAGTATATTGAAAAGGGAGGTTTCAATGGAGAATTTTTGTCTGCTTTAGGAAGAAATTATTTAGGTAATTGTGTCTGTTGGTTATCCTAAAAAAATTCACAGGCATTCCATATTTTTTAATAGCTTCGGTATCTTAGAATTTCTATATTTTTGATCCCACTCACTGAATTATAACTTCTTACTGAATTGTCATGCTTTTTTTTGGCCTAGGCATAATGATTTTAGGATTTAGGGTTTTTTTATAAATAGAATTGTTTTTCTTATGGTATAGAGCAAAAATTTTCTCCTTAATTTCTTTCACTCCATAACTGTTTCATTGAGAACTATCAGAAAGTACATTATTCAAAGAAAATTGTTGTAGAACTTCTCAGAAGGAAGGTAACCTCTGTCAAACTTTGTAAGATCCTTTTACAGGATCCACTTTTTTCCTCTAACTCATTTATTAAAAGGGCAACAGGAAAACCAGAACAGCAATACTTGGCTGTGTCTTAGATGCCTGTCTTGCAATAAACATTCTTCATAGCAAAGGTCATTCATATTTTAGAATGTAACATGCTTCATCCAATACACCCACTGGCTCCCTGGATGTAATTAATACAGATGAACACAGACAATCAGCACAGACCAGAAAGGGCTCAATCAGTTAAGCAAAGAAATAGCAATAAGCAGTGGTAGAATGCCTTCACAAAAAAAAAAAAAGAAACCAAAAACCCAAATAACCCCACCTTATTTAATCTATATAGGTTTTGGAAACATAGAAAATACTACCAGAAGATGAGCCTGAGAAGCTTGCACTGTATACTGTGTCTCCTAAAGACATATTTAGGAAAATTACCATTGGGATGAATATTTTAATTTATATGTGTACTAAGTCAAATGAAAATTGTGAGTTGTTCTAAATTCTGAAAGATAACTTCCAAAATTATTCCACATTTAAAATTTTCTGAGCACTTTTTTTGGTCTTAGATTTGGTTCTTTAGCTCTGATGACTCACTGATATTCTTTATAGTCCATTTTTCTAATTGAAAAAAATACCGTGGATTTGACATGCATTGCCATTCACGGTTGCATTAATTTCTATGGTGGCATTTACAGCAAGCACATTTTCTGGGAAACGTGTCTTTAAATATTGGTGTACTTGAAAGGGGGAGAGCTGGAAAATGGGAGGCAGAGGCCCACTGTGATATATTGCTGGCCTGGTACCAAAAGATGCCAAATGTCTTGTGTCAAGTCATTGTGAACATCACAGAATCAGTCCCCTAGCTGATCGTAGTGAGAAATAATACATCACTTTCATAGGAAGGTTGAACTACTCCTGTTGGTATGGGATAGAATATTTTTCTGATAAGCTCTAGAAACACTTAATTGTGATGTGTAGTGTTTCAAAAATACTATACATCTGTATGCACCGTTTAGGTTTGTGCAAGTGAACTTGTACACAGTTTAAATGCATGTTGTATTCCATTTTCCAGTAAAGTTACCCGAGGAGTAAAAGAAAAATTTGCTGGGCCTATTCTTCACTTAGCTTTTTATTTTTAACAAATGAAAAATACGTAGAGCAGTTGTCATTTGTTAAAGTGTAGCAGAAAGAGCGAAACAGGCCAGTGGATGCTTCATCAAGAACGCTCATTCAGAATGATGAATGTGGCTAAACACACATTTGTTCGTAAAACTTGCAGAGTGGATGAGCATCATTAAGCATGAGGAATAGGTGCAGCACACTGAGAAGAGAGTGGAGCAAACAGATGTTGTGAATTTTCGCAGACATCCTTCATCCACCAGTCCATCATTAATATGGTTGAAGGTGATCCTTTCTTTTTATTTAATAAGCACAAACAAAGTGTGTGTGCTCTAATACTGCTGAACACACTTTTTCCAGAGGGAGTAGGGTTTAGATAGAAGGCTACTAAAATGCAGATAGGTTTCCTGTTTACACATGGTGATAGCATGTCAACTTTCTGAGCTTGCACATATGATTTGACATGGCTGCTTTCCTCTCTGTGTGCCTTTATTCAACAAGCTTCCCAATATAAAGATCTGAGTGCCAAGAGAATGCCCTGAAAATCCATTTGATCTGTGGAATTTACCTTTTTGAAGATTTAAGTGCTAATGCTGATTTATTGCTTCTTCATTCGTGTGAAAAAATTCCTTTGTATATTGTCATCTTTCCAGGAATTTTGTAAATTTTCAGTCTTGGATGTTAACTGCAATGTTTCTCCCTGCATAATATTTTAATTCCTGATGTCCAAAAGGTTTGGAGGAGTGTGTTTTATCTTTGCCTCACTTTTAAAGTCCTTTTGATCATTTTTAATACTTTCTTCTGCAGTGATGAACTATAGAGTTTCAAGTCTGTCTTTACAAGTACTTAACAGTCTTCTTTTCATGATGGAGAGCTGCTTTGGTGGTGGTGGTGTACGTGTATAAAATGCTCACTCTTAGTTTACCAAAGAGTTTGGGTTTTTTTAATGTACTATTTCATGTTAATTATTAGCCATTTATGTAGAAAAGAGTACAGTCTTTTACAGCAATAGACGTGCTCTTACAATCAAAACAGTGCTTAAAGGTTTTCTCACATATTTGCATGAGCTAGGCACTCCCTCTACTCCTGAGGTTCCTACCAGGTTCCTGGGAATTTTCCTATGTGTCCTTAGCCTTGCACAATAAGTGTGTTCCAAATATTCATATGCATGAATTTTTGCAAGTACAGAAAAATTTTTACAGGACTACAGGCTTAAGTGAAAGTTGCAGGAAGGTGACCTTGAAATGAGGAGAGGAGACAGCAAAAATATGGGAAAAATCTAATTTTGAAGTACCATAAGTGTGAGAGGTTAGACAGTGGTCAGTAAAGTCATGCATCCCCTCTATAGGCATGTCCCAGAATGGAAATGATCCCTTTTCATGTGTTTTACACTTGCAAATTAATTGTGAGTCAAGCAATCCTGATTTTTTCTCCACAAAGCAGAAGGAGAGGGAAAGAAAAGCAATAACCTAATAGGACCACTTACTCTGATTTGTTAATCTCTGCGTTTTGTAATATTAATTATAATTTTCTTGTTAAATTTTTGATAGCTTTTGGAGTGTTAGTGAAGATGTTGCATAGAAACATTATGGAATATTGTGCCAACAATGGTAAATTACTCTCATTAGGGAGAACAGAACAACCTTTCATATCTTTTCTGAGGTTCATACAAATAGGTGATTTGTACCAGAGGCAAGGTCTTTAGCAAGAAATCCCAAGAGCCCTTTTAGGTTCTGCAGCCTTTTGAATTTTGCAATATAGAACTTCTAAAACGACTTTCTTTCTACTCCTCCCCCCACCTTTTATTCTGCAAACTTTATTTGTCTTTACTAGATACACAGAACTGTTTGGTTTTTTTTCATTGCTTAGTTTTGAAAAACACTATCATGGGTTCTTTTTAGCCTGAAGAATATTAGAATTAAAGAGAAATCAGCTGGTGACCTTGTTAATATTATACCTTTCTGTGCTTTGATTTCAGGTAACTATTATTGCCTAGTCAGGTTGCTGGGCTATGCTAGATATGACTAATTGGTTACCAAAAAAGAGATTTTCACTGTGGTTGTGCACTGTGCTTGTGGCCACTTCTGCTAGCATATTTTTAGTCTCCTGTTTGAGAAGAACATACAAACTGGTCTTTTATTGCTGCAGAGAAGGAATGCTTGTAGACTTGGGGGCTGGTGGGTATTCTTTTCGAACATCAGACTGTGTCAATGAGTAAAAAATCATGGGGTTTGAATTACGACCTCTTTCTAAAAATCTGTTTTAATGGCCAAAACCTTTGGTAAGGTAAGGTTTGTTGTAGGCTGCCCATAATGTGAACATGGGAATAGGGAATGAGCCCAGCAGGCTAAGTAAAGGCAATAGTGATACTCTGAGAGCAGAAATTTTTTTCACTGGCAGAATGGTAATATGCAAGATTAGTTTTTATTCTGTGTACCATTTTTGGAGACTTAAAGAAGGGTTTTGAGGGTGAAAGTCAGGAGGCAAGAATTCATTCAGGGCACTGTAGATATTATTGCTCACTCACTCAAACTAAATGACTTGAAGGAACTTTGCAATAAATGATTTGAAAAATATCGGAACACAAATTCTATCCATTTGCCCAATAATACTCAAAACCTACTTAAGGAAAACTTATCATTCATGGGTAAGTGTCCAGTTGTTGGGGTCAACTCTGCTTAGACATTCATGTGCCTTTAAATGTTAATACTATAAGTGGAATGTAAAGTAAAATTTCTTTTTGTAGATAGGTAAAAAGGGCTAGACCTGTATTTTCACATGGTCTCCTCTTATAAGGTACATCCTTATAAATTCAGGACTAAGCATGTAAACATATATTTTCATACAGACTGTTTTAAAGATGGAATGTATTCTTTTTACTCTGCTACCTTTTGTGCTTTCCCAAAACCAAAAGCATTTAACAAGCTACCTCATTTTTACCACTTTTAATTTCCTTTTGAAATTGTTCTGATACATAGTACATACAAGGTTTGACAGTAGCCTATCATTATGGTGTTGCATAACATACTTTTACTCTCCTATCTTCCTTTGGTCATTGTTTTTCTCCTGTTTCACAGATGCATTTTTAAGCTTTTTATTCCACAGTAAATGTTTCTCTGTGTGTTTTCTCTCCGAAAATGTAAGTTAATAAGCAGTAATCTGATGAGGAGTGCTGTCTTACACGGTCTTTAACACTTGTTCCAACTTTCATTGACTGTAGGACACTTCAGTTGTTTCATTCTTATTATAGTTGGGGCTGAATGATGGACCAGATCAGAAACTGACCCATGACAAAAATGATCTAAGAAAAAAAAGAGTTCCTAGTCAACTCATTTCCCTGTTGCTGCTTGTCATGCAACTCGAGAAACAGTTGTTCCAATTGAAGTGTTAGTGTGGAAGCACAAATAAGCAGCTGAAGCTGAAGACAGTGGGCCTGCAAGTCTTGCTCAAACTACACTGTGAATCTGCTAGACTGAACTATATAAATACTAGTTCAGTGAAATCATATAATACTGAAGTTGTAAATTTATGGAGTGGTCATTTGTCTGTAACAGATGTTCTAAAGGGGACAGCTTTCTGTGTCAATTTAAAAAAATATTTAGCAATGTTGCTTTATTAATGATGGCTTTTCCAAGTAGACTTAATCTTAAAAAAAACATACTTCATATTCAATTATGAGTTCCCCATTAGATATTTAGATATAAATTAGATATAACTCTTACCTCATTGTGTCTCTTGTCCTCAGTCAGTGCAGCATTTTCATCTGCTAAACTGTATGGAAACATGTACTGGACAGACAGTAAGCAAAAATGTTTTCAGGATTCATTTTCATGTGCTGATACTTTCAACTTCATAGTCCCTGTAACAGTCTACAGTTCACCCTTTGCTGAGAAACATAGAATAGATTCTTCATAAACTGAGAAACTTATAGGGAAATAAAATTGATAATGTGGGCAATTATTTTAGATGTTACTCGGGGCCCACATGCAGTAGTTCTAGTTGGAATTTATTAGTGACACATGAATGGAAGTATCCATGTCGAATTAGGATGTTTTATGAGATACTGCATTCTGTATTGCCCTAATTTTGTCCCATGTGTTTCCTAATATTTTCATGTGTTCCTTTTTCAGAGCTTAAATTTACAATTACATTAGTTTTGATTTGCTTTAGGGTTTGTGATACAAGAGAGAATAAAATTCTTGAATTCCATCAAAGTTAATGCTAAACTACCATTGAAACAGTTCCTCAATAAATTTTAAGTACTGAAATAACATATAAATAAGAGCTCCTTGAATACTCTGAGGTGTAAGTATACCTGTCAAATCTAAATCCTTTTCCTGATAGATTAACAGTTCCCCCAGTAACCTGAACCTTTATCAGTAATGTGCAAATTTACAAGGAAATGATTGGATCAGTAGCCTGTATAGGTTGACACCAGCCTGAACATGTCATGGCAGCTCCAACATTTGTGATACAAAATGATGTGTGTGCACGCAGAGAGATAATCTCCCTGTGTGGGGGTATTGTGTATGTTCACAGATTTCTTTTTAGTGGGTTGGGTAAGTGTTGGCATATGTGCATGTGCTGATACCAAACTAGGGGAATTGTATGCAAATTCTGGTGATGGTGGATCACATTGTTCCCACCCTGAACCAAACACCAGCGTGGAAGTTTCAATTCCTAATTCTGAAGCTGCTATTTTTACCCCATAGGGAAGGTATTTGAACTTTCTATGCGGGATACTTTTCTTCTTGTTAAGAGGGGAATAATGATACTGCCTGACTTAAGAAGAGGTAAAAGAGGACAGATACCTTAACTAAACTTAACTGATGGGGACCACAGTGTGTTATGGAAATGCAGGTGAGAAGATTACTGTTTAGTAAGAAGAAAACCTTTCAAATTATGTTAAAGGGAATCAAGGGTATGCACTGTTTCTCTTTCAAAATCAGTATCAGGGTATTTAGAGGACAGGCTCTCACTATTATGTTAAATTGTGCTACCTACAACATGAGCTTCTGTCTTTGCTAAAGCTGCCAGTTTTTATAAACAACTGAAGACAGAAAGGGTTTACTAAGAATAATGTTGAAGCCCAAAAGAATCCTGCAGCCTATAAATCTTAATAGAGGTTCTAAGATTCCAATGGGCTGCATGTGTCTCTTTTACCCAACCTCACTCCATCTTGGCTCCCCTGTGATGACTGCAATTTTCTTGAAACACAGGCACAGTAACTTGAATTTACTCGTGGCACTATTTGCCTACAAACAGGAATACATGCATATAACCTATGCAAATCAATAAAAGCATGTCAAGACCCCTTAGATCGCAGTGCTCTGCTAAAATGCAATTTATCATGCTGCAAATGAGAGTAAGAGACTAGGTAACAAATAGTATCTGATCATTTAACTAGCACCTGTTGTCAGGCATTTGAAAACTGCATTTTTCATTTGACATACAGTAAATTGCATTTTCATATATATTGAATGGAAGAGGGGACTTGGGGATGTACATATGCAGGATTTCATCAACAATGGAAGTTTTACAGCTGCTTGCTTGAGGAGGTCATATCGGAGTCTAAAAATTTATTTGTTCAGTTGTTGGGAATGCAAAATATCTCTAGCTATTTAGAGAGAAAAATATAAAAAGGGAAGCTTTGATGCTGCTTCATAGCATTGCTAAATGTATAATTACTAGAAAATGTTTTAAAAAGATATCTGAATCCGGCAGCTGTTTTAAAATTTATTCTAAGAATGTACCTGATCAGGTGAAAAAGGGCAACTTCTTTTGAGAAACTTTTTTTAAATTTTCTTGAGGACACATTCTTCCTCATGGTGCCCAGTCTTTAAGACTGTTCTAACTGCCTTTTTTTTTTCCTCTTTTTTTTTGGAGTTTTTGGATAGAAAGCAAACAATTACTTCAGACATGTACATGTGATGGAGACCTCTATGGAGTTTGGAGATTACATAGGTTTGCAAAGCTAAGACATATCAGTCTTGAAGCATATCCCTTTCTAAAATATCTAGGATTTGTCAGCTACTGTAAAACTTTTGCTCAGATTAATCCAGTTATGGTTTTGGGTGAATCTTTTACTTCATAAAGAAATGGTCTTGGAGACACAGGGAAATGTCAAATGTTATGGCAAATCCAGGGCAATAAAGATCTTTTCCACTGGACTTTGCAAATACTCTTGGATTTTTCTGCCACAGTTGATGTAAACTGATCTTTGGAGCATTTTCCCTTTGTATATCTCTGTTTTTAACAATGTGTAGCTCAGTTCATGGCCTTAGTGGACATGTTCACGTGGGTATTAGGGTTTTCTTCAGCACTGAAAAAATAATCTCTTTATTTTAGCCACTGCCTAAGCAATTTCTCACACCTTTGTCTTGCACTGTTATTTGCTGTCTTTTCATCCACTCTGAATGTTGCCCCTAGTGCTGGCTATAGAAATGGCTTTCTGAAGTGTATGAGCAGTTTTAAATGTTGTAGAACATACGTGAACTTGTTCTCCAAGTTGAAATTTTGAAAGCAAACAATAGAACAAAAAAAATTCTTCACTTTGTCTCCTGCAAGGACTGTGTACACAAGAATATTTTTTATAGTATTATGTTTTAAGACTCAATGTACTGTCATTAGACTAGAGACTTATATTTTTTTAAGTTCCATTACATAAAAAAGTAGATTTTATTGATATACATCCTTTTTGTAAAGATACATTTGTTAGCAGAAGAAAGAGATTGTAGCCTTACTGATATAAATGAGGAAATTTAAATACGAGGTTTTAATGTACAGACAATTTTTAGTAACAGAAGTTACATAATTGTGGTAAGTTAGGTGTAGATGCTTATTTGAGAAAAATCCTTTGAATGCTTATTAAAAGCAAAGAAAATGCAAACCAGTGTAAAGACAAACTGGTTTGCAGTGTTTCAGCTTGATTTTGCTAGCAATGAAATGTAAATTGTGTTATGGTGCAGAAAACTATGCCAAGTCATGGGTTTTATTTCAGATCATTAGTATGATGAGCATGTTGTGTTTATGTGAACAAAACTCTGATGAACACTAATCTGAATGGCTACTTAGTCATTTCAATCAGTTGGTAATTATTGTTTGGCAACAAAAATACCAGTTTAGTCCAATAAAACTACTAGCCTTATATAATTATTTTCGTAATTCTTTCCTTTTAGAGTCTTGTCTCAGTGTCATGTGTTAGTATGAGTATTCAGCTTTTACTTTTCTGATTTTAATGTTCCAGTGGCTTCGCCTCAGACTATGGGCAAGTGTATATGGGAATCACCCTTTGCAGGCAGCAGGAATATGTACATGCTTGAGGTAAAAACCCCAATTTAGACAGTGTGGAATGATGAGTTTTTTAAAAAAAATTTTAAAAAGGTAATTAAAGAATTTAGAGAAATTACTGAATCTTACGTCTGTAAATGACAGTCCTTAAGGAGGTGAGAGTCTTTAAGTGGATTTTGATGATCCTCAGGGGTCCCTTCTAGCTTAGGATATTCTATTATTCTATGAAGCATGTGAAAAATACATATTTTGAGATATCACATTGCTACTATGTTCGTGGAGTTTTTTTGTTTGTTAGTTGTTTTTTTTGGGGGGGAGCACGGCAGTGTTCTGTTTTTCACCCTAAGTACCAGTTTCTTTTGAAAGATCTGGCAGACCCCCTCCACAACCCCAGTTAAACCCATGGGTACCTCGAGAAGGGACACCAGCAGCATGAGGAGGGTCTGTGCCTGCACAGGGGCACTTGGGTGGTGGCTTTATTTCTGCTGCTGCCACCGGCCCCATGTGGTTTTCTCTGGGGCAGCTGGGGCCCGGCAAGGCCAGGGTTTTGGTTCTCAGTGCCAGTGAGCACAGGGGGGCGGCAGCTGCTCGGGGCTGTTTCACATCCCTGAATACTCAGAGGAGGAAAAGAACTAATTTCTCCTGGAGGCTCATTGCTTCTCATCTTTTGACACCCCACCTGCTTGCAGGGAGAGAGTAAAAGCAGTGAAAAACACTGACACTGGTCCACTCCTGCTGTGGCTTAAAAGGTGACAGTTTTTCTTCTTGCCCTGGGGATGTTGGGGTTATGGAGAAGGCTTGGAAATCTTCGATTTTGCACATTTAAACATCAGATTTGCTTAAAGAGGAGTGGATGATATTTTCAGGAAGACTGCCACGAGTGTGTGTGGATGCCCCAAGGAATTGTCTTCTGCACCTCTCTAGACTCAACATTTTATTTATTGTCCCCCACCTATTCTTAGCATTTGAAACTTGGATAAGACAAAATAGAAGCTATCGCTCTGTTAGGAGAAAGTTCAAAACTTACCTAGCACATGGCACTGCCTTTCTGGCAACTTACTGCATACTGCACCTGTGTTTTAAAAAGATCATGCGCCTACTCCCTAAGATGGAACTGCCTTTCCAAATGGTGGGCAGTATAAAATCCCCCGGAAATCAGAGGGTAAAATTGTGGCAAAGTGCAGAGGTGTAAAAATACTGAAATGAGGGGTTTGTACTCTGCTCACCAAGAGCAAAACAGGCAACTATTTTTTCCTCTTATGGAAGGATTTTTTCCCTAAATTATTTGAATATGATTTGGTATTATTTCTTGTTGATAAAACTCAATTTTTGTATGTTTAAGTTTCAGTCTGATCTATTTGCTTGTGTCTAGAGATACATTCAAATTGTTTTAAAATGAGAAATGTGCCAACTAGGATTGTTTTGGTGCAAAGATTTCTATTTAGTTAGCAGAGAGAAGGATAGAGAATTTTTTAAATAAAGCATCTTTGAATTGCTTGAAAAGGGAACAGAAAACACATATTTTAAATATTTTGACATAGGAGGTCAGAAGGGAAGTGTTTCATTTTATTGTTTCAATGTTTCAATGTCTCCTATCTGTGGAGTCTGCCCTGTTTTAAAACTTCTGTGAAAAGTAGTAGTTCTTAGAAGTAGCCCCTATGACATTCATTTGTAATACCACACAAATGCTGTGACTTTGCCAGCTGTGCTTCTTTTTAGTGTAGAAGGCCCCAAACTATTCTTGATACTTGTTCTGAAGATAAATTAGTGGCTTCTAAATAATGCAGTGAACCCTAATTCTCTTTGATTAGTAGCGAGTTAGATGATAGCGACCCATTGAAATTGGTCATCAGCATAAATAATGAGTGAATGAACTGATAAAATGCAAAGTCACCGGCCATCATAAATCAAATGAAATCCACTTTCTCTGGAAGTCACTGAAATTAGAAGTCCGTGCTCCTATTAATTATTTTGCCTTCTGAAGACGACAGTGTTATAAATCAGCCTTGAAAGGCACTTCACTTAGGAAGCTGAAAGAGTAAGACTGCCTGCAAATTGTTTTGTATATGCACCTAATTGTTTCTTAAGTAACCCACCTTTTGTAGTATGACTGCTGAAAAGCAGAAAGTGCACCCAAAAGTGTAGATTAATGAAAGCAGCAGATACTTCTGTAAGAAAATTATTTGGTCAAAATAATAGCTGTGCCTTATGCGTTGGTCAGTCTGATGCTGAACCTACTGTTCATGTTAGGCAGGGTTCCTTCAGTCAATTTGAACTTTAGGGGATTCTCATTTATTAGCTAGATATAATTAAGATGGCTATAAGAAAATTGTCAATAAAAAAGTCTGGAGCAAGAAAAAAATGGGCATGCAGACTAATTTAATTTAAAATTGCGCTGTGTATTTGTCTAAACAACATACTGCAAGAATTTGGAATGACAGGTAAATGCTTCTTGCCAAAAACATGTACATATTTCTGTTGTAGTTTATCTATGCATTTATGTGTATTTAGATATGAAGACATATCTATAGGGCTTTTTAAAAAATGCTATACTATCTCTGAAGTTATTGAACACTCCTTGCACAATATCTTAATTTTTCTTTGTTGTGCTGGAACCTCCTTGTGTGTATCATCGGATTATGCCCAAAATGTGTCTTCATTCATACCACAAGTAGTTTAATGAAATACAAGTAGGTTTGCTTTGAATCAGAAAAGGTAAATGGTCACAGAACTGTCCTTGGAAAATACAGTACAGTGGCATTACTGTCTTGGATGTTAGATTATAGTTTCAGCTTTTCATGTCTTCTCTGATCTAAACTCATTATAGATGTTGAGATTATATGGAAAACACATTGTGATAGGTAGGTGAGAAAGACTGAAAGGAAAAGGTTAAAAAGAGGGATAAAACTATAAACATCAGAGAAAAAGAGGGAGAAGACTGTATTTATTTAAGAAAATATATATAAATAATATATATAAAAGTATAATGTATAAACGGTTAGACTCAGTACCAGGCTCTTACTTCATGTATGCTTATCTGATTTTATGTCAATAGTTGACCTGTGCACTAGACAACCAATTATGGAGACAACAAGAAATATAAATATGTATTCTTTGGGACCTCTACCTCTCTGCACAAAAAATGTGACTTCACATTATTTTCTACTAGGACATCATAAAACATATACTATGATTACTTAAGCCTGTATAACTCTTTTCTTAAATGTATGTGTTTTCTGAGGAAAAACTGGACAGAAAACAGAGTCAAACATTTTCATGTGGAACATGAAAATAATTTTAATTACAGTGTTCTCTCCCACACTCCTCTCTTCTGACGTCATTTATTTATACAAACCTATATGGTGTACTATGGAATTTTTGTTTTTGAAAGCCAACGACAATTTCAATGGTAATTTTCATTTGCAGTTCAGCATGGTGCATCTTCTATTTATAAATAGATCTGGGAACTAACAGGATTCTTGTATGTTTTTTAGCTGTTTGTGCACATTGGAAGAGCACTGAAATGCAATGAAACTGAGTCTGCACATCTCTTTACTCCTGAAAATTAAACTTTCTCATGTTATATTTGCACATTATTTCTCTTTTCATAGGCAGTATTACACACTTCTGGTTAATCAATGCTACATATTGTGCTAAAATATTTCTCATTCCAGGAATTTCTTGAATTCTGAAACTTTGTCTAAATGAGACTAGGCTTCCTGCTCCATTGGCTGATAGATGTGACTGTCTTAGGAATTTGCCAATTTTTATTCAGTTTTGGATCTAAATACATGTAAAGGTTTATTTGTGATATGCTAGTGCTTTAATCTCTGATGCCTTGTATCTTGTACGCTTGTTATGGTTCATTATCATGAATCAACTGAAAACCTCTGCATGTCCACTCTGTCCTTAAGTCCACTGTTTGCAGCATCTCCACCCTCTGAAACTGCACGAGGTTAAAGTACAGATACAGCTGTTGGAAACAGCAGTACCATTAAACTACTGGTACAAAGACGGTAATATTCTATGTTTTTGAGCTATGTGAATTGTGGAGGCTCTAAGGGGAATAAATCCTTATTTTTGAGTTAATAGTGTGAATGAGAAGAGTCTGCATGAAGTCACCAGATTTTTTTCAAAGGACTTCAGTCTCCTTTCATGACAACTAGAAAGTTTTCAGTGTTCTTAGCCAAAACAAAATAAATTGGATGAAATATATAGAAATGAAGTTATTAATATAGTAAAAACATCTTTATTTACCTACACTGTGAGTGGTTATTGTATGCAGGGTTTGCTTAAGTATATTACACATTGCTAAGTGAAAGAGAATGCTTTTAGAATTCGGATCAGTCAAAATTCAGGTAACTTATGTATTAGTCTGTGAACTATGCTTGTGGGGAAGGCTATCTTTGAGATCTGAGCTTTCAGTTTTATTCTCCAATATGTTTCTGTTATGATTGTTTATAATCCAGTGATTGCGAAAGGCTGTTAGAGCAGAAGAAGATTCTTTGACAAAATGCAAGCAACTGTTCAGGAGCAACTACTGTGGTAATTGAGTTACTTATTTAAAAAAAAACCCTTAAGTTGCATTAGATTTGCCTGGACAAAGGTGTTTGATTCGTATGTCAGTATTAATTAGCAATGGGCGAGTGCAGGGTGCAGTCCAGTAAGTGGTTGAAAATGTCAGTCTGAAGACATCTTTGTAGATACCTCTTTCACATCTTCCTTGAAGTGGTCTGATGTCAGGATCTCTTATTTTTGATTGTCAGTGTCATTATTTTTGAGTGCAGTGGCCTACTATGAAGGAGATTTTCCTTAAGTTAGATGTAGTTTGGATGAACTTGTGATCATATTTTATAGACTTGTATAAAAGTTAACAATCCAAAAAAGCAATGTTTTTACTAAAAAAAAAATTAGTCTCCATGCTGCTTTAGAAAGTAGTTCATTTTATTTGCGTTGCTGCACTTAACAAGTCCTGTATGTCCTATATGTTATTTGATAGAGGGTGCTACTAAAGAGTCTCCAACTTCTGTCATTTCTCATTAGGAAGGAGATGATCCTCAGAAAATTCCTGTCTTATGCTTTGATACAAGACGATGAATTTGTTTCTCTTAATCACTTCAAGAACAGTTACTTAACCTGTGTAGTGGTTTTTGGTTTTTGTGGGTTTTTTTTCCAAGGCAAATTTGAAAAATGATTTAGTTCCATTTCTGTAAGAGAAAGACAATATAAAGAGAAGTCTAGAAGATGGCAAGACCTACACAAATCTTCAGGTCAACAACAGTAAGTGGGAGTTGACAGGGGAAAATACTTTTTTTTTTATTACCCTCCTCAGTATAGGAGTAAGTTTAAGCAATTAAGTAATATCCTGACTATAGGAGTAAAGTTTCACTGTAAGGCTTCTCCACGAGGCACTGACAAATAAGTAAAGCAGAATTTACTTAAATGTTTAGTAGTTGTTTTGAAAAGATATTATCTAACTTTGGATATTATGAAAGTGTCTGGTAACAGTTTTACTAACTAGCCTGAGACACAAATGACTGACAGTACTGATCCTCTTTACATTGCAATAGTAAAGTGACACTGAACCACAGAGTACTTGAAAAAGAACTCAAGCTATAGCAAAGGAGCCATCAGTGTGATGCAAAGAGCACTCAGTTGTTTAACTTAGTGTTTAATCCTGGCCATAATAATTAATGTCTAGTTTAGATTAAATGTCTGTTTAGACACTTTTAAAACTCACCATAATATGGAAGCACTGTCTTCTCTACTTAGCTTTTTTGAGATACCTGGTTGTAAGAAACACATAGAAGCTTTTGTTTATTGCTTAGAACGACATGTTTGAATGCTTGAAAATCAACAACCGTCGGCTACAGCATCGCGATACGTATTTGATTGCACAGCCATTCCAGTAAAAACAGTGTTGTAGCTATATAAATACTTCATAATCATCATGATCAACAGAAATGACCATTTTGACTGGTACCCAAGCCAAGTGAAAGGCTTTTTCTCCCATGCTGGTTACCCTAGGTGGTGTAGGCGAACTAAGGGGAACGTTGACCAGCGGTCTCCTCGTATCAGCCATTCTAATGCCACCTCGTGCCTCTTAGCAGCATTACTAAGATGTGTTTCCACCATGGTGCTGTGGATGTCAGGGGGTGGAACAACATGGTGAGAAAATGCAAAAGACTGAGCAAAAATCCTGTTCCAAGAAACAGGAGGGGGTTCGATTAGCATGAGTTGCAATATCTTGTACTACTGTGAGGTCTTGATGGTTTATGTCCTTAAAGTGCTAACAACCTTTAAGGATCTCAGAAGTTGCAGAATTTGAAATGGAATCAGGGACAGAGCTGGAAATAAAGCTGGATTTTGTAGAGTTTGCGCTATGCTTTGTTTTTTCTTGTAGCTTTTGTGCATACATACTGGATGTTTCTGGAGTAGCAGATAAAATAGATTTAGTATTGCAACAACTATGTAACCTGTAGTTAAATACTTGATATAAATTCTCAGATGATATTAAGAAAATATGCGCTTCATAAACTGATTTTCAAAACATCTGCCTTCTTAATTTTTTTTTTAATTTATACAAAATTCCCCACCTGCTCTTGAAGATCTTCTTTCAAGCAGTATCTCTAAATTGTCCATTTGAGGGACTGAACACATATTTCCATTTTACTTTATATGATAATTAATAATGTAATTTGATTTGTTACTTTATGGGGAAAAAGTGTTGTATGCTCTCTACAGTTGGATAGAAAACCAAACTAAAAATAGTATCAAATTTTGAATAATGAAGTGAATAAGGAGTTAAGTTTCTTATAATGTTTCTTGTTTGGTCCTTCATTTTAAAAATAAATAAATAAAAAAGCCTGCATGTAAATATATTTTTATGTATGCTAAGCATAAAGATAGCTCTGTCCTACCATATTGATTTATTAGATTCTCTGACATTTTAGTTGTGGTCGTTATGTTATATTTATGAGATGAATGTTGGATTCCCTCATTATGTTATCCTCATTTATTTTACATACTTTTATGGCTGGTTGTGCTCAGCTTTACATTTAAAGCTTTATTGCAGCTGTTAGTGTTGGGGGGAGGGGGAGACAAGTGCTTATTGATCAGAATTTACATGTTTACTGTTGTAATAATGATTTATGTAATCTTTTTCTACATATAAGGGCTTTCTCTGAAATAAAATAGTATAGTTCAGGAGGTCTCTTATCTGAAAGAGGGTTTTGTTTAGGAAGTTAGTGACTGGACTTGTCTAGGGAAAATGGTGAACCCTTCACCAAACCGATGTTGATTTTTTTCACTTTATAAAAAGTGCAGGTGATCTTTATAATTTGACATTTTATTTACAACTGCTTTACACTGGAGATGAAGCAATACTAATGCTAGAAATTATTATTTCTCATAGATCCTCTTTCATTTAATGATCATCTGATCACTTCAAACCTTCCTTGATTTAGCTTAATGACTCAATGTAGTAGTCCTGAGTGTCCTTTTTGTAGCAAGGGAGACAAAACCCCTGAGATTTGACAAATATGGCTGCAACTGGGGTACCCTTTGTGAGAAGCTTTAAATGTACCCAGGCTAGAAGGTGCTGAACATTTACCTGCCCTTCTGAGAGTTTCTGACGTGCACTGGGAAAGCCCCTTCACTCCTGCAGTGGTAACATCCCTCTGAAAACCTGCACTCAAGTAACTTGGGTAGGTGTGAAATAATAGAGTGGTAGAAGTGGCAATGGTAACATATCTGAGAACTTCTGTCATAGGTTCACTAATGAAATATGTGCAGTTCTGTACAGGATCTGGCCCATAGTTTGTAAAGACCTAGTTTTGAAGATGGAAAGAATTGACGTGATGTTGGGTAGCTATTTTTATGTAAAGCAGAGTTGCAACTCTAGTACTTGGACTCTGGAGTTGATAGTGTAGTTAAAATTTGGCAGTGATCCTAAGAAATAATTTCTTATATAATCTATACCTTCCTTTTGATTTTCTAGGAATAATTTATTTAGAATTGCTGTGTGCTATATAAATTCATCATTGTTTTTACAGACTCTGAGTGTTGTGAGCAAATGATTTCTAATCAAGATTTCTAGGTTACTGTTCATAATTAAGCTTAGTATTGTGTATAATTCACTGTACCACATTTTCCACTGACAGCCACGTAAATTAGATATCATCACAAGGGTTCTGGAGATTTATATTGTTGTAAGGATGCACTGTAGCCTTTTCCCATAAACTAAAGTGTGTTTTTCTAGCGTGTAGAAATTCTGTAAAAAACCTGCATTTTGTCATCCAAATTTTGAGCTGATGTGTATCTGATGTACAGCCTGCAGACATGTTTTACAGCTCTTCTATACTCAGTGGTGCTTCTCCCACCAAATATACTTTGGATAACACTGAGTAGATAGCACTATTTTTAAGGATTTATATCTTGTAAAACAAAGCATAAATTACTTTGATTAATACATCTTAATATAATTTTTCTGTAAAACTGTATGCACAAGTACAGGATGTACTCTGATGGTAGGTCTTTTATTCTGAAATGTTATTCATCCCCAAACAGTCCTCTGCATCTTCTGGCATTTGATTTTCATTGGTATGATTTCTGACTCTTTTTTTAATAAGCATACTTCTGAAATACAAATTAGTTTTTTTCTAACGAATCATTATCATGTGCTATCATCAAAGGTTATTCACTGAAAACTTGAGAAAAAGGCATTGAAAAATAATTTTGATTGTTAATGGAAATGTATTTTTGGTCTTAAACAGCTTCCCTCAGCAATAATTATAGTTATGCCTCTTGGGTGTTTTTGGACTTATAAATTTATATCCAGTAGTTCTTTTTCGTTTAGTAGTTAATCTTTTACAGAACACTGCAGATTTTTACTTCTAACTAATATTAGGAGAGTCAGGAGAGTATATTCATCTATCCATCCTTTTAAAATATAGATTTTTTTTTTCTGTATTACTAAGAGATGTCTGTGTCTATACTGTACACAAGCTGAAGTGTTTTATCATTGTGGAGTTGAGTTCTGAGTGTCACTTCTAAATTTGAAAAACATGGATTCAATCAGTCCATATGATTTATTAGGATTAACACCAAGAGAATTAAATATCCTTGTAGAAAGAAATTTCTGTTATTCAGCCACCATGATACAATTTTTGTAGAAAAGCAGAAACATAGAGAGTGTATTAATTTGGGGGTTTAGAAGTTAATATAAGGCACAGGTCATAGTAATAAATAAAGACTGAATTAGTCGAGCAATATTTCACTACTGAAGTAGTTATTAAAAGATGAGGCTTTTTTCCTCCTGCAGTATTTTCATGTCCTGTTATTAATCACATGTTTCTGTAAACCACTGAGATATAAATCCTCCCCTTCTGCTGGAAAAGACTTACCTTTGAAAAGGATTGGTGTATGACTTTTTCATCGAAATTCCAGCAAAACCTTCCCCTCATGTTAAAGGTCTTAGGATTAAAGTGTTCTGGTCCTCTAATTAAACACAGAAATATACAAAGTAGCACAAATTTGGCTGTCTGATTATTTTTTTTTTACCTTAAGTATGCAGTTTTTCAGAGTTTAAGAAATGGTTAAAATTAATCCTGTGTGCAGTTACTGAAAGAAGACGCAGGCGACAACTGTCAATAAATCTAGATCTGTTTGAAGCAAACGTCACTAAATCTTAGTCTTGACTGCTCTCTGGTAGTGTCAAGAGCTGCTCTGTAAGATGAATTTGAGGGGAGGATGAAAAAGGTACCATATTAAACCACAGCACTGATAAGTTTAGTTAAGAGGCAGAAGATGTGTCCTTGCAGTGACATTCAGTGGCCGATATTTGTTTCCCTTTAAATAATATGCTGTACATCTATGAGAATGATGGCTTGGTGTTTGTGACATTGCGTCTTCACCAAGGTTACTGGCTCCAGGACAGGCAGTCTCTCCTCTCTTTCTCTCTCACACCCTGTCAATAAATATCCACTTGTCTGAGGAAGTGAGATACAGATTTTACAGCTGACACCAGAGCATCTTCATTTCCAGAAGCAATGAGTTTCAACACATGTGAACGTGAAGTAGGGGAGAAAAAAAATTAAAGGAATATATCTTTCAAGTCTTTGTCATAAGAAAGCAGTTACTTCTTCCAGACAACAAAATCCAAGGTTTGGCAATAGTATAACACTTTAAGTTTTCCAGTGAAATGAAGAAATTTCTGTTATAACAATAGCAAATTAAATTCAGCCCAAAGCTTTGTCTTAAAACCAGATAAATATATTCCCTTTTCTATGTTATATATTAAAACATGTACATATTTCCACTTTAAAACGAGAAAGTAATTAAAGAACAGTATCATATATACATTGTGATTTTCTGCTCTATTAATTCATGGTTTTCACAATCTGGAATTAGATAAACCCCTTCACTCTTCTGTTCTACCCAAGCATGCAACTTCCACAGCTCTCAGCTGAAAAGAAGGAAGGTAATACTCCATACACACAAATGTATGTATGCATAATAAACTAGGGATATCTAACTGGGATTTTTACTGCATGTGGAGATTTTAAGTGAGAAGTTATATAACAAAATGAACAAATCCCAGTCAATTGGAAAATATCTCAAATTTCCTAATCTGTAACCTATTCTATCCCTGAAGAGAAAAGCAAATAATTCAGTGGAAATAATTTATTAATCTTTGGTTTATTTCACTTCCAATTCTAAATTATATGAGCTTGACATCCATGAGCAAAAAGACTCTCTTGCCCTTTCTTCTGTCTTTTTAATTTTAAAACTAAAATGTGTTAAATGTAACTAGCAAGTCTGATTTATCATTAGCTGTTACCAGATTGCTAATATGGTTTCTTGCTCTCCTCCCCTTCTCCCTACTTCTTCCACTCCCCAGCTTCTCTTCATTCTCCATCTGAGCTCTGATTGTAATCTAAGTCCTGATTTCGTACCACCCCAAGAGGAAGCACTGAGTTTTTCTAACGTTTTTCAACTGCTTAATGGCCTGTTTGCATCAATTCTCCCACGAGGGTATGGTTTGCCATTGGAAGAGCAGAGATGTAACTATACAACACTTTTTCAGTGTGGGTGCAGCTGTTTCTGGAAGACTTTCATAGTACTTGTGTCAGGGCTCTGAAGATTCTTTTACCTATATTGTACAGATGTGCTACTGTGAGCAGGACTAAGGTGAGATGTCCTATGTATCATTTTCTGTGCTCTTCTTAGGATTTCCTGCTTTGCATCAGTTTCATGGTATGTGGAAATACATCATGTGTTATTGGCTTGCTAAAGGCTCTTAAGCTCAGTAAAGAAGCCTCTGAAATGTCAGCCTGAAAACACAAGTTGCTAGATATTAAAAAGTGTGGATCAATTCCAGTTGGGAATCAAGTTCTGGGATCTTTCTACAGAGCTAAAAAATCCTGTTCAGGATAGTGTGCTATGATAGGAATGTCTCTGAGATTTAGGCTTTTGTTTCTCAGTGTAATAAGTAAGTGTATCTAAAGATGAAATAAAAATATATGATGAAGGTTTCTTTAAGTATCTTGAGTCCCCAGATTACGTTTGCAAAAGTGGTGTGTTAAAAAAAAAGGTGTCTGTGTCCTCAGGAATTCTTGTTATATTATTGCCTCTGCATGTCTAAATATGAGGCATTTCATCTAAATGGGAGGAACTGTTTGGATTCTGGACTTTCTAGGAAAACCTTGCTAGTGTGCTTTTTATTGGAAATTGTCTACCAAATTCTCAATTCTAAAGCAAAGTATTTTAAATCTTTAAAAAAATGGCTATTTTGAAAAAAGTCGCTATTTTGAATCGCCAATATGATAAAGCAGCCTGGGTTATCTGCTTAGTTGCAAGAGGACCTAGAAAGCATTACTTTTCTCCTGTGTTTCTAGAGACTGAAATGGTTTTGAGTCCCACTTACCTGATGAACAGCTGTCAAAGACAGTGATTTCCTTTCTTTTGCCTCTCTTGAGTACAAGAGCTGAAGACTGGTTGCAGTTATTGTATGAGGCTTAAGAGATTTGATGTAGGATTGGTAGATGTCAGTACAATTAAGTTACAACTTCTAACACCATCCTGGAGTATACAAAATGCTGTTCTGTTTCTCTGTAGGTATGTGTAAGGGTTAGTCTCATTCCCATAGAATATGCTGAATGGGTAAAAAGATTGAAGGTGAGTGAATCTCATCATCAACACCCAATCCAGGCTTGACCTGTTTTTGAATCAGACTCTAAATGATGTAACTGTGTGTCTCTTCAGTATTTGTATCCATACAAAACGACCACATGACTGAACAACTTAGGACTGTGACTTAGGAATTTTCACTCTTGCTCAAATATTGCATGAAAGAGATATAAACCAATATAATCAGAAATAAATAAACAAAACTGTGGTAATTGATGGTTTGCCTTTTTTTTTTTTTAATCTGCTACATATTCTTACCAAATTAAACACTATACATGTGTAAAATTGCTTTCAAAATATTTAGCATAGCAAAAGAAGTTCATTCAGTTGTTACAAAACTTGCTGCATTTTTAACCAAGTTCACTGAACTGTAAATTAAGAGCTGTAAATTAATTAGGATATCAATCCATTTCTTTCAATTTTATGTTACTACTTTGTCGTCTTGTAGTTAGCAATTATGTATGAAAAGTGTAAGAACTAAAAGTAAGAACTTTTAAGCATCTCTACTGAAAACTCCTCTGTCAGTTGTTTTAAGAAATTCGTGTTCTTTCTGTACTTTCTTTCTGTACTTTTTAGAGTTATAAGATCCTGATAATTAATGTGGAACTGACAGAATAGAAGAATCTTATGCCTGAAAGCAAGCCCTAGAAATAGCAGTGGGGTGCTTTTGTTGAAGGGCGGAGGGTTAAGGTTCTGATGCTCTTTAGTTAAAACCAAAACAAAGGGAAAACCCCAAACCCCACAACCTCTTAAAAAAGAAGATTGAAGAAACTCATGTATGCATAGAATAAAAACAGAATGGAAAAGCATACCAAAGAAACCCCCCAAACCTTATGCACAGGATAACTGCGTAACTATTGCACACTACAAGGATGAATAGTACCAAACTTTTGTTCTCGTATACATATTATGCATTACTTATAAGTTCTTTAAAGTCTTTCTCCCTTATGCCCAACAAGTAGTCTAGATGTGTTTTTTTTGTTTAAAAGTTAAATTTTAACCTGTCAATTGTCTGTAGAAGCATATTATGACTTTATATACATTTGTTTTCTGCTTTATTCAAAGTATCATCTTAGTGGAAAAAAGCCCACGTTTTTATTCTTCTTAGTTTCTATTAGTACTGCAGCTTTGAAAGGGGTAATAATGGAATTCTGTCTTACATGTCAACAAAAAGAAGTGTTAGTTTATGGCTATAGGGTCAGATTTTAATCTTCCTATTGCACCTTTGTAATCCAAACTCTGAATTGTTTAGAAGTGCCCCACTGAGTTAGGTTAAAGCAGAATATAGCTCACAATAACTTCTTAGTGTTGTGCACCATATTCTGGTGTGTTAAGCCCGGCCTTCAGTTCCCAACCTGGTTTTCAAGGGTGTTAGCACATATGAAATTAAGTGTAAAATTATAACTACAGAGAAAATAGACAAATACTTTCTCTTTACCACAATTTCGCATCAGGCTCAGGAAAACTTATATATTTATTTAATCTGCTTGTCAAACACAAAACGATGTTACCTGCTTTCAGGTGTTTTCTGCCCTTGTCTTTGTAAACAGGAATAGCTCTGAGGGGATAGTACACCCTTTAGGTGCTAAGCACTCCCTGCTATGTTAGTAGTGTATTTGATTCTCTGATTCCCAACCATAGTTAATTTCAGGCAGAGGGAAAACAATGAAATATCAGATTGGGATATCTAATTTAGAACTGAAACTCAGTCTCTACACTGGTCCAGACAACTTCTATGAAGTGCTTTGTATATGTATTGAGGAAGATTAATATTGTTATTTTTCAGAATTTTTTGCACAGACCCTTGCTTATTTTTAATATTGACTCTAGACTAGCAATTCTGGAGGTGATGAAACATGTTCTGGTGAAAGTAAATGTTCACTTTCAAGAGTTCCCTTACAGACATGTTTAAGTTCATTGCAAATGTTTCTCATTAATTTACTGATGCATATTTTCTTTCAGTAGACAAAGGGAAAGGGGAGGGAGGTCTATTGAATTGTATGTTTTTCACTTTGACAAATGGTGAATTTCATAGTGGTTCCCAGGGAGTTCTGTTGAGTTGCCTCTTACAATAAGATGTAGTGCTACCTTCCTGTGCACCACTTGGAGTGTTCATCCCTGCTCTTTATCTAGGGTCATTGATTGCTCATCTCTTTTATGGGTGCAAACCTAAGTACATGATTTGCAAAAGAAATGTGACCAGTAATAGTGGCTGGATTTTTTGAAACAGATAGAAAGTATTACCTGAGTCTTGGACTGGCACTCTCATCACTGAATTTTTTTTATAAATGTTACTATCAACAGATACAACAATGCCATAGTAACGAAAGATACCTTCTGTTTGCACTGTAACTGAATTACTCTTGCTAATTATAGTAAGTATTTTTAGTCATTGATATATGCAGCCACTAAAACACTGCATTTATCAGCTGAGTGTTTTTTCTCATTGGCTTTGATGTTGCCAGTGTATATTTAATCTCAATTTATTTCTACTAGTCATTGTTATATAAAACCTAATGCATGGAAACACAATATTTATCCCAGCAGCTGTTAAAAATCTGTGGATATGGATTAATGTCAGCTTTTAAATGTGTAGTACTTTAGTTAATTCCATCCAAGGACAGATGATATCATCCACTAGGAAGGAATATATTAAAAGCTGTCAGCCAGAAGGTAGTAAAAGTAGGTGATATGTTATAAGGAGGACTAAAAGGTCATTCAAAGAAGAGATATTGCTAATAAGTCAATTAAAATTTTCAAGCTGACATTTTACAAATTTCTGTGTAAGCCCTAAAACGTTTTCAAAGCTAGCAAAATTCACATCTGAGACTGGAAAAACAGGAGTCATGCAGAAGCTGCACAGTTCCTTCATGAAATGAGCAAACAGAAAGCTGGCTGCTTTAGGTTAAGGCATTGAGGAGATCAGGCTTGAAAGGGACAGTTGTTTGGCCAGGTTAGTGTTGTCTGGGCTGTATTTGGAAGGATAATATGAGAGCATTGTTTATGTATATGTAAGCAAATTTATTCCAATAGATGCTTTGTGTTCTGTCTTCCTGTCCTTTCCAAGGCTCACCTGGGTTATGTGCAAGTAGCTACTTCTATATGGCTAGATAGAGGTTGTGTGTGGGTATATTCATTTAGATTGCATGTAAATGTGAGAGAAAATTCTTTTAAATTTACTGTCCAACAAGTGGGCAACCATTGTATAAGACTCATTGTGGCAATTTATTCAGGATGTGCTTTGATACTATCTCTTTGTCAGGTTTCAAGGCTCCAGATTAAACGCTAGTAGAGGTGGGCATGCAATCTGTGTCAAGGAACTAAACCCTCACTTCCAACTTGTGTTCTTATTTCTTTGTTCTAAGTTTAATAAACTTAGGTAAAACACAAAACAAGATGAGGCTTAGTTCATTTAAAGATAGTGGTACATCTGACTGCCTCAGTGGAAGAGAAAAATACTCTAGTACCTTTCAGTACCAGGCTCAAAATTAGGAAAATACGACATCAAGCCTATTTCTGTTTTGTTTTCAAAGGCAAAGAAAGGGAAGTGTATTTAATGAAAACACATAATACAATTTCTCTTATTGAACATTATCTAAATCCCAAAGATGATATTTTCTCCTCAGACCTATGGAATGCATTTTGTATAGGAAATAGCAAATGGACATCTATATTTAGTATTGATTAGGGCCCAGATTAAAAAAAAATATATAACTTGAAGTATATAAGATAAAATGTTTGTTTTCCATGCAGTTGAAATTGTTTCTGCACATTTGTTTTTATGAACTCTGTAGTCATGCAGTGACCAAAGGGCACTATATTTGTTCAATTTTAAACACAGGGTATAAAACATACAAAAAACGTTTTGTCATCTAGAGCCTTAGGCATGGGATCTCAGAGGCTAACCTCTTTTCAACTGAAATGTAATTCTGGCTGCTTTTGACAATTTTATTTTTTTTTTTTATACCCAGGTAAGTTAAAATCTTTGTGGTGTGCTGTAAGGGGGATTAGTTTTCTCATTTGACTTTTTTCCCCATTTATTATACTTTTTGCATATGATATTGAAATATCTTGATTGTCAACTATTCTTAGGATACCTTTTTCTAAGATAATCTGTGGCCTGGGCTATCTGCATCATTTTTACTAGTGTGGAGGTGCTTCTTTTGGTTACTCTACTTATCAGTCAACAGGTTATCAACTGAGCAAGTATTTCAATGATAAATGATCAGACAGTTGTAGTCAGATTCCAGTCTCATGTCTGAAATAGACATTTTTTTGGTTTGCACACTTTGCCTGATAAGATTATTTCTTTCTGTGACCTTACAGAAGGTCTGTTGCCTTCAGATATTCTCACTTTTTAGAATTTATTTGGTTTACTATCAGAAGATAGTTTGTATATTTAAATCTGCATATTAGTCTGTTTTCTAGACAAGTGGATCAATCAATTTCACTCTAGATTTATAATACAAATTATTTAGTTCAGTATACCAATACAAAAACAAAAATAATGAATTAAGAATCTAGAAAATATGTAGAAAGTCTTCTGCAAAGTCTTGAAAATCCATCAAGTTTACTTGCATATGATTACAGAAGTAAAAGGGAAAAAAAGCCCACCCCAATCCCCCAGGCTTTGTTTAAGAGTTTGATAATAATACACTTTGTCTGATACATAGTATTTTTTGAAAGATATGTTTATATGCCTGTGATTCAGTGCATGTACATTTTACATGCATATCTATAACACAAAAATATTATATCATGTCTGTATCCGCTAATCTAACGTGATTAGGTTGGCCCTGCTTGTTTCACTTGACAGGCAGGCAGTGACATCAATCAAAATTTCTGCCATTCATGTTGCTTTTCACAGTGCCAGTGAGAGTCCTGACAGGTTTCTTTAAAGTGGGATAGCAATAACATCAGGATTTTGGTATTCACCTATATGGATCGTTACACTGTTTAATCTGTGTTCGTTTAAGCTTGTATCTTAATGGTACATTAAGAGATACCCAGGTGTTCTGACTATCTAAAGTGTTTTATGCTGAACCAAAAGGTGATTTGTTTCAAGATTGCACAGGCAATTTTTGCATGTGACTAAAACATGTCTTATGGAAAACTTTTGTGGTTTATTTTGGGGGAGTGCCCATTTTTGTTTTTTTAACAAATAGCATTTGGAATTTTTTCTTATGTGACATTTCATTTTATTTGAAAAGGAATGAAAATAGTAAGAAAATAATGTGTTAAAGTTTTATTTTCCTGGACCGATGTAGTAGAAAAATCAACTTTATTTTCAAACTTTATTTTCTATTAGTCCCTCTTTCATGTTTACCCTCAAGTTATTGTGAAGTATTGAGTTGCTTAAAGTAGTTATATCAGAAGTTAAATCATGGATAACATAGATGGCATCAAGATATTTAATATATATATTGTGATGGATATTGATGCTTTGTGACTTTAACAAGCATTTTGGTTCAGCGAATTGATGAGCTAAGAATTATTTTCTGCTACCAATGCACTTGATGGAGACTTACTTCTGTCTTAAATTCTAAACTCAGACTGGCTTTTCAGTTGGGCAATATTTTCTGTCCTCTTGGACTTAATTCAAAATGGTATTTAGAAAAGCATCTAGTCTTTATGTGTGGGGTTTTTTTATAATTTTTTTGTGTGTGTGATCTGCCCAGGGGACATATTTTCAGAAAGAAGAAGCCAAAGCAGAGTTTACTTCAGATACTTCAAATTGCTTGTAGTGAACAAACACTGACAGCTCTGTTACAAAAAACCCAAAAAACCAAACCAACAAACAAAAACAAACAAACCAACCAAACCAACCAACCAAAAAAAAACAACAACACAAAAATCCCAAATAAATTCAGGCTGTTTGAGTAGCCTTCAGTAATGGATACAGTACTGTAACTGAAACATCTACTTTTTAAGTGCCTGTTGTGCTATACCAAATGCTAATGTAGGTGCCAAATGGGAATAACCTCTACCATGTATAAGATGAATGAGGCACTTCAGAGTGGAATCCAAAACAGCTGGCAAAAGGAAAAGTGCATGATTGTAAAGCTAGTTTGCATTAGAACTAATCAAAATAAGGTATTGCAGATGGGTATATCCTAAATGAAGCTGTCATTTAATTGAAATCTCTCCACCTGTGCTCTTTCCTTAGCAACCAACCCAACAAACAAGGAATGCCCTTGTCATGTAAAAAGGCTTCAAATTTTGCCTTTCCTGTTCCCTCAAGTGAATGCTTTTCCCTTTTTTTCACTCCCTTCCTTCCACTGTTGCTGTGGTACAGCAAGTTGGGTATTTAGTCCCCACGGCCTCTCTTCCTTTTCCTCCTTTGGACAGTGACAGTATTCAAAAAGGAGAAATGCACCAATAATATTAGGAGATGCCCTACCAGCTAGTGCACTGTGAAGAAAGGTAAATCATGTAGTTTTGAATCATGCTGGTCACTTCCAGTCTAGTAATATTAGTGCAGCTGTGGCAACTCTCCTTAATTCTTTTTTCTAAAGACTGTGTGGTAAAGAGTAGCTGGAATAGTAATCTGGCCCTTTTGGCTTCTGCTGAACAGGAGTGAAAATGCTGTTTCTCTGAATAGCATGCCTAGTCCACAGAAGTGTCTCACGTCTCTTTGAGCAGTGTGAATTTGCTGGATGGACTCTAGCAGGTAATTTCCTGGATGTCACAACAGAAGGTTGTCTACAAGTCTATGGAGGTAATATCCAAAAATAAATTTGGAGAAATTTATTAATTTTCTTTTCTAAAAGAAAATTTTAGACTTGAGAATACACATATTGTTTAGGAGAAGTGTGAAAAGAATTAGATGACATTGGTTGATGACTTACTGGGGTCCCTTCCAACCTTACCCTGTGTGATTCCATAACACTCATTGAACTCTATAATGGGGAAAGGGTAGATATGATAGCTGCAAAGTATTATTTTATTGATAAAAATTTTAGTTGATATAACTAAACATGCCTGTATTTCAGTAAGGAATTAGGAGTTGCCACTAGGATGTTTGAATGTTATTTGTGTTAGTGTATGTTCACTGTGATTTGCTTTCCAGATTGCTTTGTGGTATCTGATTTAAAAGCTCTATCTAATTCTATTTCCTATCTAAACTCTGTAAGTTGAATCCCCAACTGCAGATGTGAATTGACACGGGAAAATTGCAAGATTCTCATCATACATAGAGTGATTGTCCCAAACTTAAACATGGAATTAATAATATAATGGTACCTAATGGTCTGTATTTCTGGCCTTCTGCATCAATCAGTAATTGTATTCCAAATAGTGTATCATTTCTGTGAATCAGTGCATGTCTTAGTTATTGACATAGTGATGACATCTACATGTAACATAAGAAAAAAAAGTCCGTTTCAGAACAAATCAATCTCTAAAATCAAGCAAAGTTTGGGATGGATTAAATAATGCAAACAATTTATTGGGAATAATTCCTAAAGGTTGTCCCCAAAATTGATTTGTCTAATGTGGTGTGCTACCTTTTCACATGTTGTTATGTGTTGAATCAATCCAGTTCTTACAATTATGGAAGGCTTATTTTTTACAAGGGAAGTAAATTTCATAGCATTTAAGTGTGCTTTAAGTGTTGTATTGAATTCTCTGATTCATACATTGGTTATGTAATGATCTTGAAAACCACTGAAAAATGCCCCCTTTTGCCACAAAAAAATTAATTGTTTTTATTTTTTTCCCTTTTACCTTTAATAGAACTATAAATAAGGCTGACTAGTCTGGACTCTATTGCTATGTAGAAGCTATTTTAAAACATCTAACCATCTGCTTAATGGCTGGTAATACCTTTCTAATGGTCACTCTTGATAAGATACTTTCAATTTGCTACAGTAGTAGTAATCAAACAGCCAAGCACATTCTACGGTGATGGGGCTGAGATTGTTCACCACTTTCCTATCAGCGAAAGGATTGTTACAGTCTTGCATAGTAGTAACAGAATAGCAGGTTGGAAAGTTTTGTGTTTAAACAGCATTTTTTCTGGATGAGAAACATGGATCTGAATTGTGAATTTACCAGATGTTATACAAAGGGATAATTTTCAGTGTTTATGTGTCCAGGTTTTGTGGTTGTAACAGGTCAGTTTAATTAATAATTGTCCATTCTTCCCCTGGATTATATATACTGAATTGCTGTCATCTAGGTCCCTGCATTCTTTTGTCTGATCCTGGCAGCTGGTGACGGCTCTGCAAATTATGAGTTTCTTGGCTTAAAACAGATTAAATTGCAGACAAAACAAGCTATCAGCTGAGTAAATACTGCACCTCTGTTTGGCTTCAGTGAGAAGAAGGAGATTAGCGTGAGTACTTAGTGTTCATAATTACTAGTAAGAGGCAAATAGTAGGCTCAGGCTGACTGGAGATTGTTCCATTATATCCAATTAACACCCACTTGATTATTGTTAATTACTTGTGTTGGATGACAGAGGAGTAAAGATGTCATACTTCAAACATACAAATACCATCTGGGTCATCAGTATGCTGACACTGATAATATCGTGCTCAGTCTCAGATGCTACTAGGTATTTTCTCTGTACAGTTTTTAGACTTCACTGCTTTTATCACTTAAATTTCTCCTTAGATATACAGCCTAAAAGAGACTTTTTTTTTCCTAGAAACAACAAAAAAGAACTGTATTTTGCCTATTGAGTTCTTAAGGATAAAAAAAATATCGCAACACCACGAGATTTCTGTTGATGATAATTTTTTTGAAAAGGCCTTTTCATGAGGGTAACCAACTGAGGCTGAGACTCGGAACGTGTCATGGACATGGGTAGAATGCAGTGTGTTTGTTATTCCAGCATCAGGGTTACAATTTTCAAATTTAATATGTTGGGATGCCCAACTCTCTTAGACTTCTTCAAAACGTGAAAGTTCAAGTATAGTGATTTACATAAATATTGTTGTCACTTTTCTTGGTTACTGGTAAAGCATTGTGATTAATGACTGAAACTAATATCGTAAAAAGGTGAGTTCCCCAAGTGCAGTGAGTTAATGAAGACCTTTCACTTTTTACGTTGTAATATATATTTAAACAGTAAAGGAACAGGTATTAGAAAGGCTATTGAAATAAGGAATTCCTAAGTATATTTAAAGATTTAAACAGGGAATTGAATACCTTGACTAGTCATTTGGAATCTATAATGTTAAAATACTCTCCTTTTAAAGGGCATTCACAGCATTAAAAATCACCTTCCAAATACTGTAAATATATATATTTTATAATGAATAGATATCAGTGAAATGGAATATTGTCATAGGATAATAGGTTCTGGCTGATGAATGCTGAAGCAGAGCCAAAATGCTCAGTTTTAAAGTATGAGACATTGATCCTGTGACAATCTTTTATTACAATTTACTTTTATTTCTCTGATGCCACCTGGCCAGTGTGGATACCATCATCTTGTGTGAATGGGAAACTTAGAATTTTAGCATGTAGAAAACTGCACACATCTAGAGACTTCATGTTATGTTGTGCTGCTACTTACTCGCTTCTTACTTTTGCAAAATTTTATGCCGCTCAAGGTGAGGAAATACATTATCAATGTTGGGTCTGTGAAGTGATGGAGAAGTGATTCAACATGCTTCTAATAAGCAACATTTATAGATAGGGTCTTCAACTTTATAATGTATCAAAGAAGTAGACAGGACAGCACACTTCTGTATTTGTTCTTCCTTAACAGTGCTGCACTATCCTTTTGTGAATGTTTCTTGATTTTTTTTTTTTGTTGTTTTAGCATTTTTTTATTTGTCAAGTGACATTTATTCCTCTACTTTAAGTATATGATAGTTGGACACATCTCACTGATAGGTTTTCCTACTGTAACCTATTTGACTCAAAATTTTTTAATGGCCCTTGTTTTTCTTTTGTAGTGTGTTTGTACAGTGCCCAGCAGAGCATGTTCTTGACTTTTGGTTGTACTGGTTTCTAATCTGATTTACACATATGGACCTGAATGCTCATTTCAGAGCTTGTATGGAACCTAACTATCTTTATCTATATTCCTGCAATAAATAGACTGAATTTGCAAACAAGAAAGGTAATGTCAAAGCCTCCTGAAATTCACTGGTTTTAACAGAAAAAAAAAAGTGTAACGAATTAGATAGTTCCTCCTGTTATTTTCAAGTGTTCTTTAAGGGAGTGCTTAGGATGTTTTACTTGATTTAACTTAGACATAAGTAATTCTCAATTCAGAGCAATGGTTTAGAACTTGACTGAATGTCCTTTTTGTGAAGTAATTATCCTGATTTCCTTGCTAAATGTTATTTTATGCATTATGTTTAATAGCCTCTTTTTCTTTGGTATGGTAGAATAATGATAACACCTTCTAACACTTAGGAACAGAATATATCCTCTGTTTGGTTTCTTCACAGTTTAGCATTCAGGCATTAGAGTAATATGGTTTTTTTTTTCTGCACATCTTCACAACTGATGTATTAGAACAAACTATGGGTAAGCTTTTTAACTCAGCGGCATTTTTTGCTTCTATAAACTGTTTGTTCTTGTGTCTTTTTGGAAGATGTTGTGTATGCTGCCTGTGTGGGGATATTAGGGACTTTTTGAGTAACTCAGGTCACTTCTATGAAATATTAAATTTGCAGCATTCAAAACCCATGTCCATATAGGATACTTTTCTGATTATGTTTATAAATGCATGGGAGGCATCCTGCTTGTCTTTGAGCACATGGATATATGGGTAAGAAGTACCATTCGATTTTTGGTGACAACTTCAGGTGTATTTTGTTTGTGATACCACATATGCCTTCTTTGAGGTTTCTGATTTCCTATAGTGAAGAGCTATAGGAAATCCTTGCTTCCTTGAGATTTTACTTTCCTGATAGGTTTTTGATGGAGAAGTGGTAACTCAGTGGCCTTATAACAGATGTTGTTCCTATCCTAATCTTGTACTAGAAATCGTTCCCTTGGCTCAGATATGCTCTGGTAACTCAGTCAATTGATAGGTGATCAGATATTCCAGTGCCTTGGCTGCTTAGTGCTGCTTTGGTTATGAGACAAAGCCAAAAGCGAAGATAATCACATTTCAGTGTGTATTTTAGGCTATACACAGTCTCTGAATCTTAACCTAGAAAACTACCATTGAGAAACTACCACTGAGCAATGAACTTGCTCTCTTCACCACTGAGCTGAGCGGAGCCCTTACACAACAGAATATCAGCATATATTGTGTATGTTGTAATAGTGTGTAGGGTACTAAACTGTCAGGTTTCTTAATACCTAGCTATACTTCTTATTTTTTGTGACTGAGTACAAGGACAGTGTGGCATGACTATGCTTTCTGATAAATCTCTCAATGAATTGGCTTTGCATTATGTATTTCCTTCTGCAGTCTCCTATGATATACACACAGTGTTTCTTTCCTTTCTCCCTCAATTGTTTTTATGAGGAAAAAAAATTAAAGACGAAGCGATGTTTGTTACAAAGTTTGAGTTCTGTGACAGTTGTGTCTTATAAATTCTAGAAATCAAAGTTTTTGCGGGAGAAAAATTTAAATGTATTCATCCTGTATCAAATTGAACAGTATTGCAGTAAATGTAAAGAAGTTCTTATAATGATTCATATTGCATTGAGTTTTAGAGAGGTTGATTGTGCCAGGAAATTGAAAGAAATTTTAAGTGAAATATGACATGGGATCCAAAGAATATTTTATCTTTTCATCGAATGTGTTTTATGGACAATTAATTTATTTTTTAATAGTGGCATACAGGATTATAGTTTATACTCTTACATCAACTGCAGAGGAGACAACATGGCAGCAATCCTGATGACAAAGAACAGTTGTGCAGTTGTGTGCCACTGCCCACTTCACAGGGTATGACACCAATAGTATGTTTCTGTGACTAGACTTCAACCCTGTATGTTGGAATTCTTTTGTAATTTAAAAAATATTTACTGAGCTTTTTTCTCTGACCATACACTGCTGAGAAAGATTTTACTGCAGTGAACTCCAAAACTTAAATCTCTGTCCTTGGCCTGACTGCCACCTAAAGTCATGGCAGACATTCCAAATCTAAGACAAATAGGAGCCCTGCACTTGTATCAGGTGTTTTCAGAGAGGATTTTTAAGAAGTACAAATTCCTAATGGAAAATATTCCATCGTGAAACACACAAGCCTTAAATTCCACTCTAAGAAATCTGGAAACATTTGGTTTAATGTTACCTCCAGAGAGGTGGGTGAGTAGTGGAAAAATCTCTTCCCTCTTTCCTTTTGTTTTTATTTTTTTGGATGTAAGAGCAGTTTAGTCATTTTCATTAGCTGAATCTTGGGAATTAGAAATAACAATTCTCTTTAAAAATTATGTATTCTTGTATTGACTTCACTACTTTCTAAGCTAACTGAATCGCTGTTTGTTTAGAAGAATAAGAATATTATGTAGAAAGTTACTTAAAAATTTTATAGACCCTCCTCACTTCTGAAGGATTAATGCATCCTAATGAATATTTTTCAAGGCTAGCTGCAAGGGTGATCTCTGAACCACATCTTCCTGCTCCTTTTTCACCCTTTCCCTTCCCCCATAGCATTTTAGATGAGTATGCTCTAGAGTTTTGGAAATTCTGAGTATTTCTGACATTTACAGTTTTGCCAAGGAGTCTGGATGTGAATGTTTGTTTTTACAGTCCTCAGTGAACCCAGCTGGAATCTTTGTAAGATGATAGCTTGTGTTCCTTTGCATTTTTTTAGTGCAACTGTAGTGATGTAGTATTTATATGACTAATAAAGATTTCATAAATGTGCATTCAGAGCATCTGTGTGATTGTATACAGTGCCTAGCAAGAGGGTCATTGATATGACATAGATGATGCATTATATGTGGTTATTGTTGTAGGCCAGTTAGTTGTGCTATATGCACACAGAACATTTTGTACATTAAAGTCCCTTTCAGGTCCTTAACCTGACCAATTTAAATAGAACTGTCCCTCCCCCCACCACCTAACTCACTCATTTGTTAATTCAAAAATACCTTTCAAAAGCTGAGCCATCCTGTTTATATTGCAGTCCTTTGCTTGCCATGCTAAAGAGGCACATGGCTTGCAATAATTGACCTGGACACATCCACATAGTGATTTGCAGACAACCATGAGCTTTTTGAGCCTGGTTATGAGAGAAAACTGCCTACACTTATCATCTGACCTGTTTTGGCAGCACGGTGCAGGTACACAGGGCAGGAAGAGCTCTCCCAGGAGGCAATGCTTATTTGCTCAAGCTCTAACATTGATGTGGCCAAATGCTGAGTGAGCAGAGCAAGTTTATGACTGTAAGAACTTTGGGCAGAGGGGAAGCTTTTATCAGGCTGAAAATCCCTAGTCACTCCAGTAGAGACAGGAACCGAGAAAGCTCTCCTTACTTTGGCTCTGTATTTAAAGATCAGGAATACACTATGTAATTGAATACTATATTGTAAGCAGAACAACCTGAACATAGCTCTAAAGTGTCTGGCGTAGATGGATTTAGTACTAATCTTTTAATTTGTTTTTCGGTTAAGCAAAAGCATTAACACTTTATTGAAAAGTTCTTATTTGTGTATATCCGTTACTGCATGCATGGCTCCAGTTTATTTTAAGCAATCCTTAAATTAGGTTTAATCATTTGGGGGAAGATGACATGGGTTTAACATTGTCACATCTTTCATCGTTATTGCTTCTTTCTTAAATAATATAATTTGTGACAAATGTGGACATTAATTACAGTTAACAAAGCAATGTAACATGAAGTGTTCGTATTTTAAAAAACATCCAATCAGTGAGATTATATCTTACACCAAGCCTTAAGTCAAAGTTCAAAAGTCAGAAATCAAATACCATCAGTTATCAAATTATGTTAATGGTTCTAATGAAAGCTTCTGGTATTTTGCTCAACACTGTGTTGTTATTATGGTAACTAATAGGACAAGAAAGGCTGATGGCTGTGAAAAAATTAAAACTGACTGCTAGAATTTCTTTTTTTTTTATATTTGACAATCTGTTTAGTCACCCAGAGTTACCATGTGGTACACTTAGCTTTTTTGTCAGGCATAAGAAGGGTATAAACTGTATTCTATAACCATTTTAGCCCACTTTACTTCCACCTCTTTAAAAAACATTTTTGCATAAGTTTGAGTTGCAAACCGACAAAGGAAAGAAAATTAAAGGCTGACATTTGGTCACAAATCTTTACAAGAAACTCTGCAACACTTACTAGATACATTGACCTGAAATCTCTGTAGACAGAGTTGAAAAAGGAATAACTGATCACAACTTATATTAATTTATGTCAGTGTTTGGAAGTTGAAATTCTTGAGGGGCAGATTTATTTTGCTGTATACTGACTTGAAGGGCTAAATGCTGCAATTGAGAAATTCAAATAATTCTGAACCATGTTCTGTGTTAGTATGGTTCAGTATTAGCTGAAACTTTCCAGTTTTCTAAGAAATCTGAAGGATTAATTTTATTAAAATAGGACCCTCTTTTTTTTTTGGTAGCTTTGAAGGATCGAGTCTTAATTTCCTTGACTAAATTTTTTTCATAATGTGTTGTGAAGTAAATTATAGCACTTATTTAGAGATCCGTAAGTGTCTTGACAAACTTGCACATTTTATTTCTGTTCTTAAATTACTGATGGGACCTAGAGCATTGTTAGTGTGTTTTAGGTAAGAGACATAAACTCTTATACCTTTACAAAGCCCAAAATCTGAAGTTGTAATCCAAAATAATACAAAAATAGAGAAGATTCAGACTATAAATAACAATTATTAAGATTGACAAACACACAGTTTTGAGGGAAGCAATGATTTTTCTGGGCCCAGATTTGAAGACACTTCCATGTAAACATACTAGGAGAATTTCCATGGCTGAGATATATATATTAAAGTCATGTTGTGTGGTGGAAAAGCTGTGGAACTGGGGATGAGTGGGAGGAAGTACATAGATGGTAGGCAAGATGAGTCAGCTTATGAGGATTGAAGTGTTTCCATGTAACTATCTTATTGCTTTCAGATTATACATACAAAGTCTTAATCATGCTCAGTCACCAAATTTTGAAATTGATGTGCATTAGGGTTTGAATTTCTTTTGTTTTGGAAAACAATTCTCTGCATGAGGCTGTAGAGAATGATGAGAAAAGGCCCTTGAATGACAAGCAATGCCCACCTTCACTTATTGTGAATATATGAATCTGGACAACCATTTGCAAAAAGTACATTACAAGGATTTCCTTTTACATGTGGAAGTTTCTTGGTGTGTTCTGCTACATCTGTGGATAACATTGATGGAATTAAAATTATTGAGTAGAGAAAAACAACCTTTTGCTCACTCCCTTCCTATTTAATATGGTGAAAGAACAGCATGCTAATTTGACACCTCCCTCCCCTAGGATTTTTTACTTAGAAGAGATGCAATAAATATTTTTAAAATAGAGTCAAGAGGAGTCTATTGGAAAACAGAGAGAGAAAATGACAGTGGGTTTATTTTCTTTTTGTAACATAGGGAGTGAGTAAATCTTGGACTTCTATCTTTTTTTTTTCCTTCGCAGACAGACAAAGGTGCTTCTGAGGTTTGAAGCAGAGGAATCCTTTTGTAATAATTTTGAACTTGAAAGCCAAAGCAAGCATGATTCCTGAAAATGTGATCAGTATGGAAAATCTATATACGGAAACTTTTGAGTGTGTTCAATGCAGAGGTTTCAGACATACATTTTGGTTTCTCAATGATGATGATCTGACCATAAATTCACTTGTTGTAGTCCTGAGTGATATTCTTGTAATGGGTAATTGATGCAGATAGTAAAAGCTGAAGGAAGTTTATAAGAGCCTTAAAGCTAACAAATAATGCTCATTGTATTTAAAGTGAAGAAACAAATATTATCTGAAAGAGAAAATAGATCACCTTCTAATTTCAAAAAGTGATAAAAATAATAGCTGAAGATGTAAATGTTAGAACATTCGCACTGTAGGCTCACTTCAGCCTCAGACTATATTTCTGAAATGCAATATCAAAACAAACATCAGACCAGTTCTGATGTGAGATCTTAAATTTTAATGTCAGGTGTGCAATATACTATATTTTGCTATGAACACAGCACAATCAAAGCCGTGTTCTTAGAGCTTTGACTACCCTAGTTGTTTTGGGTTTTGTCTGTTAAAAATCTATTGCAAAACTGCAGTCAAAACCTGTAAGAATATTCAAGTGCATTAAGTACATTTTGTTTCTAATGTTTTTAATAAATGTAGGGACTTGTGTCCACATCTGAGTACAAACATATACCAAATTTATTTCATCCACTATTTACTCAAACAGTAACTGATAAATAATACTTTCACATTTTTGTTGTGTTTTATTTCTGCCACACCAGGGGCTCAAAAAATGAATGTGTCAGTAAAGGATTTGACAGTGTGTTACGACAGTCATCAATCCAGCAAGCCCTGTAGCCATAAATAAGCTTCATACAGTGCCACACTAAAGAGGACAGTTTTTCTTCTGCAGGACATTGAAAATGTCACGGCAAGGGAATTGTTTGTCCCTGTCTCCACGACAACGCCACCAGCACTTATCATTAACTTTCACACCAAGATTTTAATCAGCGGTCTTTGTGGCATAAGACTGAGTCAACATCAGCCCAAATTTTCGAAGCCGTTATTCTAATTATGACGAGAAGCTATAGATTGATGAGCTTAGTTTTCTGCAAGGACTGGTGGCAGTTAATTCCTGTGACCTGTGTGCCTCCAGTAGTCTCTTTTCGAGATGGAGTCTTGAAAGTTCGATTATTAGTGACAGGTTGTAAGTGAGAAGAAGCTTATCTCTCCAGAGAGTGTTGATAACTTGAGACAAGGTTTAACTAGGAAGTAGTGCGACAGTAGATGGCAAAAAAAAAAAAAAAGAAAAAAAGGGGGAAAAAAGCTCCTTCTCTATCTCTGGCAAGCACACTGTAATGAGAAAATACAGACAGCCACAATTTCACAAGTTGTAAATTCTGGTAGCCTTCAATTGTAAATTCTGGTGGAGCCTGTTTCACTCAGCTATCTGATAATGTGTGAAAATATTTGTCCTGCTGCTTCTTCTGTGTGAACACATAGTGCTTTTCAGCAAAAGCATTAAACATTCAGAGCCTTGGTATGTGCAGTTCCATCAGGTTTGTAAGTCCCTGAAAAATGAGAAGAAATATGACATTTCCTTATGTGAAAAAGAAAAATAGAAGCACTTACTGCCTCATTTTCATGTGTATTGAGACTGGCCCAACCAGTATTATCATTGGTGTTAATATTATTTATGTGCAAACAGTGTGCTCAGAGCTGTACAAGTCAAACAAGACAACGTGTCCTTGCTCTGAGGGGCTTGTAATCTAAGTAGACAGACAATGCAAAATGCACTGGGAAAACCTAGAGGAGAATTATGTCTGAGTTTATTTCATTTATTTATTCTTGGTGATGGGTAGGCAATGTTATTTTTGCTGACTAGAATCTGTGTTTGCAGAAGGAGTGGTGTCAGAAAGGTGAGGGCTCTGCATGTGGATTGAGTGGGAACTGTGGGAGCAAAAATGTGTGAATAGTCTGTAGGAGGATTTATTAGTGGAGGAGAAAAAAATTGTTGGGTGAGTTAAGCATCAGTATGCCTCTTTCGAAGAGAATAAATGGGGAGACAGAGACAGTGTAGTTATTGAAGATCATGCAGTTAGACAGTGGCAGAGTTGCAACAGCATCTCAGTATTTGGAGATTCAGAGATGGGTACTGCTCTACTGATTAATTGCCTTTTGTCTCTGATTTCTGTTAGGGATTAAGTAACTTGTGGAACTGTACCAACAAGGTGGGGAACTAATTCTGGAAATCATTCACTGACTCCCTGCTACTTGTGCTGTTTTTTTGCTCTGCATTTCTCAAACCATTTTGGGGAAATGGATGTATAGGAATGAAATCCTGCTGAGCTGCATAAGAGAGGTTTTCTTTCAAATAGTCTGGAAACATTTGAGCTTCTTCTAGGATCTCCAGATCTCATTTAATCAGCATGGCTATGGCAGATACGTTCATTCTTATGTATGTTCAGAAAATCATGAGCATGGTCAGCTACTAAATACCTAGGAGGACAGGCAGAGCAGTGAACAAAAATAAAAGAATAGAGGTATGTGGGTAGCTTGAGGAAAAGCAAGGACTGTAAGAAGCACCCAAACATTAATTAACAGTAGTAGTGGAAATTGTCTGTTGTATTCCTGATTCTGCTGCTCATTACATCAGAAATTCCACTCTTTTAAGTGCTGAGTGCTGCAAATATGGAAGCTGTTGATCTCATTTGCTATGGAAATTAATAGAATTCCTAAAGCTGTTTCCTAGTGGAAAAAGCTTTCAATGTCTTTTAGTTTTCTCCTTTTATTTCCCCAGTTGTTTCATTGCTATGGTCAGCGAGCAGTGGGACTTGACAATGTGCATTGTCTTGAAGGTTCAGCAAATTGCACAATGAAGACTGTTCTTTTTAATAAGGATCTTGTAAGATCCATCTGCTTTTGAAGGATGAATAGTCTTACCAAACTGAATGAAAGCAAGTTTTAAAAACCTTGAGTACGGAACACTTTCTTTAATCTGTTCTATTGCCTATCTTGAGCTTTCCATGAGACTTTTGTTTGAAAGTGTTCAAGTCTTAACTGTGACCATTTAGATATAAATTGTAGTTGGAGTTTGACCACATTTTCCACAAGTGCCATCTAGTTGTGCATAGTTGAGGGTTTACCTATGTTAAGCCAGTGTCCTGCCAGTTGTACTGGCATAATTTTGCTGGTAGTTTCCTTGGGCAGAGCAAGGTATGCTACAAGAAGAAGCATTTTCATCTAGTGTTGTTGAAACTCATTGAACAAATGCATTGTCATGCCATCCTAACCATCTCTATACCACAGATTTTGCTGGCATGGCTGTCATGGTATTTTTTCCCTCCCACTCTTCCAGCTGAGTTAGCTGTGCTATCAGAACTTTGTGACTGCTTACAGCAATGCAGCTGCTTCTGTCTCTAAACTTCACATTCACAGCTATAAGACCCAATTTTTTCAGTGAGTCAAATTTTTCTATTTAGAAATGAATACAAATTGCTAATAATTTCATGAAACAAAGAGAAAAAAGTAACAGTAACATGTGAGTATTAGGATGTGGGGAAGGAATCCTTCTCTTCGCGTTCTCGGATGTACTGGAGATAAGTAAAAGGGAATGATCATAAATGAGAGACTATAATGAAGATAAAACTAGATAAGGATTAGATGTTCTTTGGTCAAGAAGCACTGTTTTGTGTGGTGAACAGCTCTAGTCCACAGTGACAATAGAGTAACAAATTGTATAAATGGAGCATTAAAATTATTACTACGAATTTGTTCCGAAACTGTTGTTTCTTTTGCAGAAACCTAACTCAGTTTTCAAATTGCTCTGTAGACATTGCTGCAGCTCCTTTCTCTTCTAGCTGCATATGGTATTCAAAGGATGAGTTTGAAATTAAATATGTTTTGCAGAAGCAGTAGAGTGCCTCACTGTTCTAAGTTTTTAGCCCCTAATTTTAACCTACTTAAAGTTGATGTAACCAATGGAGCTATTCAGCAGGTTTTGGAGCTTTTTTTTTTTTTTAAAGGCCTGTCTGTCCTTGTTAATTAGAAGTGTACATATTGGGAAATTAACTATGAAATACTAAAAATGATAAATTATTTCTTATTTGAAAGTATAAATTAAAGGTTTAGTGTATATAAAATTTGTCATGTTTAATTGCAAGTTCAATTAAAATTCAGGATAATGATGATTTATACAGGATTCTGTGTAATTTGATATTCATTAGCTTAGCCAGACACATGCTGATATTAGCTCGTTAATTATGTTTCCTTTTGTTGAAAGCAGCCTTGTGAAAGCAATCTGCTCAAAGTTTTTTAAACTCATTCTGCTAAATGAATATTTGGCAGCTGTTCATGTTATTGAGATGGTCACTGTGGCTTCACTTCACTCACATAGCATCAATCATACCTACTGAATGACAAACAAGGGTTTCTCGTTACAAACCCATTTATGAAGGTTATGGTTGACATTAAAGAGCTATTGCATGGCAGCATAATATTGCTTTACAGTGATGTTAGAGTGTAACTACAGCTAGAATAGGCCTCTCCCACAGAACCAGAACAAATATAGTTTAGTACGGGGGGGCGGTGGAGAAAAAAAATCCTGTTTCAGATGCGAGTAATGTAATCAGTGTATGAAGTGCTGAGCTGCTTTCACATCTCTGGAATGTAGAAGGGAACACTGTAAAAGTTGTGAGATGTTAATGTATAAAAAAGTAATGTAATGTATAATATTTGTAGCCTTCTGGGGTGTTAGCTCCATGCTCTTCAGGTGTTCTTAACACTCTGTTCTAAGTGGAACTGACCTGAATAATTTTAGAAATGGATGTCATGAAGTGGTTCCCAGGGAGAACTGCATCCAGCTGGGGAGAGGAGCCATCATTTGAGAGGAATCAGCTCTGCTCTGGAGGCCTCTAGCCTTTGCATTAAGTAATTTTGCAGAATTGTCAAGGCTGTGGGGGATTGAGCAGCTTAACATTTCAGGATCACTAGAGATTTTTATCTGAAAATATTTGAGGTAAATGCATTTGCTGTTTAATGAAAAGACAAGTGTAGCTTTGAAGGATTGATGGCAGGAAATCTAATTCTTTTGTTTCTACTAAAAAGAAAATGCAACAAATGTACTGCGGGCTATGGCACTCAAAAGGAGTTATCGTTTCTCTGAGTGTTTGCTGCAGAAGTATACCTGTATCTTTATCTCAGAGTGTTGTCCAGCCTCTGTCCTTTCCATTAGCAGTCAGCAGTGTCACAGACCTGCTCAGATTCTGCTTCTTGGATCTGAAGAGATCTTGCTTCTGGAGTTTGTAAGTCAGGTTTTTTTGCTGGAGTAAGCTCCTTGACTTCAGAGACAGAAGAGATGCTGGACTGGTGTAAGCGTTAGACCTTTTTTTCACCCAAGAGAATGAATGTTGAGGCTCTGGATTGGTGTGTTGACTTAGAACAACTCCCTTTTTTTTTTCTGTCCCATTCAGAACTTGCTCTTGTGATGTGCTCTTTGGGTATTTTTTTGGTGATATGCTCTTCATTTTTCTCCATGCTATCACACTGTCCAATAATGATAAACCAGTATTACTTTCAAGGAAAGGGCAACAGCCAAAATTGGTATATTCTTGTCCCACCCACCTACATCCTCCATTTTTTTTTTGAGAAGTGCTAACTATGAATTCAGTTTAAAATTCCTCTTAAAGGGGAGATGAGGGTATTAAATGAAGTGGAAGTTTACCTGTTGATTGCCTTAAGTTTAACTAAGACACACAGATTTTATGTTGCGTTGGTAGTTGGTAAGTCACTATGATTTATCAGCTGGAAGAGTTTTGCTTATCTGTGGTTATTTTGCTGACAACAACTCAGCTCATTAGCATAAAAGTTACTCTTACAGCTCTATATTATCTTCCTTCCATAGTGGTGTAGTGCTAGTAAAGACTTTTTGACAAGATAGTTCATCATTGTTGATTCTGTTGGAGGTATAGCTCTTGGCTTAGAGAGCCAGGTGGTGTGTTTCTGTAGGCAGTATGATAGTAGCTCCTGTAGGCTCGGGAGAAGAGCTAAATATGAGGAGCAGATGTGATAGAACAGATTTGCAAATCAGGATATGAAGATACTTTCAAAAACTTTAAAAGCAATAAAAATTTGGCAGACATGATAGAAGCTTCTTAACTTTCCTTCTCCAACCCCACAGAGTGCCTGGCTTCACGGGGTTTTTTGTTTTACTTTCTAGATATCAAACATATCTTTCGAAAATACAAGTAATTTGTTTTCCATAATTTTTGCGAGTTCTTTTGGTTGTATTGAACATTGTTTCAAGGCTTCAGTTGGAGAAAAGTAGTCATGGAATATATGTCCAAGGCTCAGACTGTTAGGAAAAATTTAAATGTAAGCAGCAGTTTGAGGGTCATTGGTTTTTAGATGTGCAGTTTAGCATGTTGTCTCCTCTTCGGTTACAGAAATGAATATTTGAAAAAACATTTTGTATAATGTAGTAATATGATAAAAAGGCTAAGTATTTGTCCATTATTTCACTGTGAAACAATGATTTTAGATTAAAGATTTTAGAGTTTCTTTTGTTATGAAGCATTGCACAAGAATCCTCTGAATCTCATGTGCTCATAAAGTATGGAAGAGTCTGATTATGGTATTATTGCTATTTTGAGTCTCAAGATTTTCTTAATTTTAACTTTTAACAAAGGAAGTATCCCAGTGATTGAGTGACAGCAACGTGTTTAAAGAAGCACCTGAAAAATCACTGTAGGAATTTAAGAAAATCTTTCATCCCCCCTAGCAAAACCATGCTCGTTGAGCAAGACCTCGTCCGCTTTTTATCGCAATACATTGTTGGGTAATTGTTTTAAAATTATTTATAGGTCAGAATCCCAGCTGTTTTGAAAATACTGTCATTTAATATGTTGCCTGTGATTCTCATTAGCTTTTTTTTTTTTTGCCTAAGGGTTATGAAGAGAACAAAGATTTGGCTGTATGTCTAGGATTGAGCACTATATAAAATTTTTGTCAGGGGACTTGTTGACCTTATGTAAAGTTGCCTCTTTGAGAAGCTCTTTATATTATGGCTGCAGTTGCTATGGCAGTTGGATAAACCTAGCAACAGCCAGCATGCCCTGGTGCAATGTATTTCAGAAGTTTGGCCTCCAAATGGGCATATTTGCTTACTGCAAAGTTTACATCCGGTATAGAAATAATGATCAGTCAAGTGAACTGTGCATTTTAAAAGCATAGGCTGATATATTTTTTCATATATTTAATGTTATTCCACACAGAATCATACATTCTGTGCTGCTTGCAGATAAAATGGCAGCCTTCAAATAAAATAATTTATTTATTAAAATTCACAACTTCTCTGTAACTTGAGGTAGAATATTGCAGTACCTTTTAAGTATACTTGCATTAGATTGGTTGTTTTGTTTTGTTTTTTTTCTAAAGCGTGGTAACCTTTTTAGCTCTTTCATCTTAAACTGTAATGTTCTGCTACTAGAAAAATACTGGGTTGATCTCCTAATGTATTCAACCCACAACATCTCTTCAGTGATGTTTTTCAGTGACATTAGTTGTTATTTTGTGTCCGGTGGTGCTCCTGGGGAAGGTAGACTTGATCAACAATGTTATGATTGCGGTGTGCTTGCAGGTACGGCTGACTCAGCAGCAGTATGTGGTTAGTCTGACTTAAAGGAAAAGACAAAATCCTACTATTATGCTTCTCCTCAGGGACAACTGCCATTCTCCATCAAGAAGACAACCATTCAACCAGAAAGATTGACTCCCAGAAATTCACCACAATCACTTTAGTATTTTAAATTTCAGGTGGGACTAGAATTGATGGTGGTAAGGGCAGAGGCTCAGAGCCTTGAATCTTTATGCTTAAGTGAGTTAAGCAAAACTGCTGGCTCTGAAGAAGTCTGTATTTCTTTTTAACAGCTAGAAAATAGGATAAATGAGGAAGGGAAAATGCGGTCACTGTTTGGAGGTGGGGGAAAAGACATTTTAACCCTTTTGAGGATGACAAACTGAATCTTAAATTATTTAATTCTGGATTAATCCTGTTTGTATGCTTGTGTTGGTGTGAGATTGGTTAAAAAAATAAATATAATGAACATATAGTTTTTACAGTAAGTAAAGCTGTTGAAAATGCCTTTAAATCTAAGGCTTACTGGCCTGTTGATAGTAGATATCTGAGTATTATTTGCATTTTGAAATTGCACTAATGTTTTTTTAATGTTTTACAAACAAAGCATGGAAGTATACCAGCAGAATACCGACATCTTGGCTTTTTTGCTTTTGTCATTGAATATATTTAATAAAAATGTAGTAATAAGCTCCAGAATTTTATCAGACTACTGTATAAACACATTTCCATTTCTGTTCCTTCCACAACAGGTGTTTTACCTGGAAACTATAAAAGGTCAACAGAGGAAGCAAACATGTTGGCATTCACTGTAGCCAATTTTATTTTTTGAAGTGACACAGTTAGAAAACTGTGGCAAGTTTCAATGAGAATGTTGGGGTAACTGGAGCTCCTGCTTGCACATGATTGTTAATTCTGTGCTCTTGAAAATCTAATGTGTTTGAAGTAGAGCGTGACTTTCGTATAAGCAGAAAATTATATATACTCTTTTTTTTTTTTAGTGGAGTGAGAAAGTAATTATGCTATAACCCATAGTTACAGGCTGTTGTGAAATCTGAGAAAGTTCTGGTAGTGAGAAGGTATCATTTTTCATCAGCACATTGAAAGTAAATTTTTCTCTGTCACCATCTTTCTGATACATGTGTGAATTTAATCTCTAGAATAAGTGGCAGGAACTAAAAGGACATCAGTCTTTGTAATTCCAGTTTGTTGTTTACTATGCCTTTAGAACATCATCACTGATGAAAAGGATGCAGTCTTATGAACAGCACTCTTTCTAGCACTCTGAGAGATGGCTGCTATTCACTGCCTTTAATCTGAAAATGGGTTAAAATCACTATTTATGAAGTGTAAATGCATGTCTATTTCATAATAGGAACTCATATCATTTTTTGCTACCATTTCCATATGCATTCTCAGTCTGCTTCACTTTACAGAAATCCATGTCCTCCTTTTATGATAGACAGGAATTTAAACTACTATTAAAAATCAGGTTAGTGCAGCCATAGTGTATTTACAAAGTATTTCTTGCTTTCAGGAGAGAAGTGAATAGGCTTTGTCTGATTTTGGAAAAATAGGATCAGAGGACTGGAGCACCTCTCCTGTGAAGACAGGCTGAGAGAGTTGTGTTTGTTCAGCCTGGAGAAGAGAAGGCTCCAAGGAGACCTTTTAGATGACCTTCCAGTACCTAAAGAGGGCTTACAAGAAGACTGGAGAGGGACTTTTGACAAGGGCACGCAGTAGAACAAGCTTTTAAACTGAAAAGAGGGTAGGTTTAGGTTAGATATTAGGAAGAACTTTTTTACTATGAGGGTGTGGTAAAACTCTGTAACAGGTTTCCTCAAGAGGTGTTAGAAGGCCCATCCCTGGGAACATCCAAGGATGGGTTGGATGGGGCTCTGGGTGACCTAATCTAGTTGAGATATCCCTGCATCTTGCAGGGGTTTGGAATAGATGACCTCTAAAGGTGCCTTCCAACCCAAACTATTCTATGATTCTGTGATTTCTGACTCTTTCAGGGTATATAAAGCCTCAGAGTTTTAATTAGAATATTGGAATGATGGGTAGGATAAAGAAGGAAGGAGACGACTTCTACCACTGAATGTTTATGAAACTCTGAGATTTAAAGCAGTTCTATGAAAGAACTGAGACATCTTCCTCTGAGTCAACCTTTTTTTTTTTTCCTTGTTTGTTTGCTTTAGTTTACACTTCATATCTTCTGGGATGACTTATATGTTGTATTGAAAAGTTTTTTATTTCCCTTTGGAGCAATGAGCTTAGCTTGATGAACTGTAATAAAACTACCCCACCCCCAAACTCAACAAAAAACTCACACCTTTCATATGAAGTGGGTAACATCAATATTAGTTTGCTTTTAAGTGTTGGAAGACCATAATATTTTTATGTGGTTGTCAGAGGAAATACCAAAATGTTCTAAACGCTGCTAACAAATGTGTTTAATACCTAAACACAATCCTTTACCTTGGAATTGTGTATGAGATGGATTTAAAGGAGGTACCACTGAGATTTATGTTGTTACAGAACTGCTAACTAATGACCCTATGAAGACTAGTGTATATATATATATGTATTTTTTTTTTGTCTATGAGTGCCTTCATGTAAAGGGCAAAACAGTTGTGGGTTTTCTTTTTTTTTTTTTTTTTTTAAATGATGGTGTCTTTGAGACAAATTTACTAGAAAGTAGTTTACTAACAAGTTGTATAAAATGGGGAGACAAGTGACCATCTTTGTTCTTATTTATTAGTAAATAGTACAATTTTTTCCATTGCTCATTTTCTGGTAAAAAAAATGATGCAATGCTCAAAAAACATAACTGCAAAGCAGAGAATATATGTTTAAAGCTGTCCCTAGCTACATAGGGCACATGCAAACTCTCAAACTCTGTTCTTCCTTTATCATGAAAATTGACTTCATGGATTCGTGTGAATAGTACTGATTTACAGATTTAGGTACTGAAGTAGTCACCTGGGAAGTGTGAAGTCCTACAGGAAGTTTGGACACAAACACGGTTCAGACATAGTGAGGTTCTCTGGAACAAGCTTTGCAGTGGAACTGATGCACAGAGGTTTTAGTGTCTGTGCCTGTATCTTACCCCATAGCTTGAAAAGGAAGAAGATTTCTGTTTAACTGGTTTATGCCGAGGTGAAAATTGTAGATGGTAACATCAGGAGCTCACCAAAGAGGTTTAAAGAAGGCATAGTATCTTTAATGGGTTGCTTGGGCCAGAACTACGTTCTTCCATTTCTTAAATATGACATGAAAATAAGAATGTTTTAGTCACGTAGAATAGATGTAACTATTGTGTAGTTCAGGATACTTACAGTTTTCTGATTTTTATTAATTTACATTCACACATTCCGTATTTTTCTTATTAGTTTAGGCTTTATAATTTTTAAACTGAACTTAGTGTAAAATGAAGTAATCATAGAATCACAGAATAGTTAGGGTTGGAAGGGACCTCTGGAGATCATCTAGTCCAATCCCCCTGCCAAGGCAGGCTCACCTAGAACAGGTTACAAAGGAACCAGTGTCCAGGTGGCTTTTGAATGTCTCCAAAGAGGGAGACTCCACATCCTCCCTGGGCAGCGGTTCCAGTGCTCTACCACACTCAGTGTAGGGAAGTTCTTCCTCATGTTGATGTGGAACTTCTTTTGTTTTAGTTTAAGACCATTGCTCCTTGTCCTGTCACTGGACACCACTGAAAAGAATCTAGCACCATCCTCTTGACACTTACCTTTAAGATATTTATGTGTATTGATGAGTTGCCCTCTCAGTCTCTTCCAGACTGAACAGGCCTGGATCCCTCAGTCTCCTAAGAGAGATGCTCCAGACCCCTAATCATCTTTGTGGTCCTCCACTGGACCCTCTCCAGTAGCTCCTTGTCTTCCTTGTACTGCAGAAACTAGAATTAAAAACAGTACTTCAGTTGTGGCCTGACTAGGGCTGAGTAGAGGAGGAGGGTCACCTCCATCCACCTGTCCACACTCTTCCCAATGCACTCCAGGATGCCATTGGCTCTCCTGCCCACAAGGACAGGCTGCCAGCTCATAGTCAACTTGTCATCCATCAAGACCCTCAGGTCCTTCTCTGCAGAGCTGCTCTCTAGTAGGTCAGCCCCCAATCTGTAGTGCTACTTGAGGTCATTCCTTTTCAGGTGCAGTACCCTACACTCGCCTTTGTTGAATATGTCTGTTTATCTCCAAATTCTTGAAAAATTTTGGAATATTCACTTTATGTTTTCATTGGAAGGGAAAGAGGGGTGGAGAGATTTGGGCAGAGTAGCTCAGTGATGTGGGATAGAACTGGGTAACTTATACCCTATATGCTTCCAGAGGTCATGTTTTCCTTGAAAACTGGATCCAAAACAGATGGTCTATTAGTACATAGTGGGTTGGACTGAGATAGTACAGTCAGCTGGCAGGTAATGTAATATTTGAATGTAGTTGGTTAACAGAAGGACAAGAGGTTCAGAGGTTTTAGAGGCCTCTAAAAGTCATGATAGAGAACTTCTAAGTTCAGAGTGTGAAATTCAAAATAGGATGAATTGCTATCTGGAGAAACACAATTATGAGAATGCGTGCAAAGATGAACTTTTACGTGCTTCCATGCAAAGTCACTGTAGTATGGGAAAACCATTCAGAATAGAATTATCTTAAATAGATCTAGAAAAGATAAATCATGGTAATCCTTAGTCAGATTAGCACTTCTAGATGAGCAAACCTTTTTCATTCACTTTTGTTGGGGTCTATTAGATATTGTTTCATTGTCAGGCATCTGTGTTGAGGCTATTGTCCGAGCAGCTGTTGCTGGTTGCATTTAGTGTTGTCCTTGCCTCTTAGCTTTAAATAGGTTCCAGAAATCTGAACTTTACCTCTTAACATGCTTTTTAAGAAATGGCAGGGTGAATCTGAAAAGATTTTACCTCAGGGTGAGAGCTTAGATATGCCAAACAGGCTTATTTCTTTCTTTTTGTAGTCAAAGAGTAACTTCAGGGATGCAACTTTAGCTATATACTATGTTTTGCATACTTATGAAAGGTTTAATTGTACTGAATTGCAAAAAGTACACAGTGGTAACTGAATGACATTTGCAGAAGCATTACTTATCACTGACTGTCTCCTGTCTTGCTCTAAGGAAAAACCATGTTACCAGTTGCCAGGGGTAGGATTTAAAGACTGTGAGCTACCATACTAAAATATGCCATTAAAAATTTTGACTTTTACATGAATCCTTATTTTCCAAGCATTTGATTCCAACTTGATGAACTTTTCATTTATACCTGTGTCTGTTTATACAGATTTATCTTCCTGTATATAAGAATGCAAGCTTTTGTGCATAAACCCCTGCATGAAGAGCACAGTGGTGTTTATCACTGGACATATCTGCATATAGTACATTAGCAAATAATTGCATCTGCCCTTATATATAGAAAGCAGGAAGGAGAGACTAATTCTTTCCTTGGTTTTTAAGTGTGTCTGTCTGAAATTGGTTATGAAGCTTATACGGAAGATACTCCTCAAGAGAATATTAGTCCTGTAGGGATTTTTTTTTTAGTACACTGAGAGAGACTCATTGTGGCATAGGACCAAGATGTAGGCCAAGTGGAAATGCAGCAAAGTGATTTAATAGAAAAGGTAATTCCTATTCAAACTGGATGGTCCCTTATTCATTTCCTCGGATTATCATCAAATTTATGTCACCAGCAAAGGAGCTTTATTGAGTTTCACAGATATATTCCTTTTGCTTTCATTGTCATTAGTTGGCACACTGACATTTTCATATGTGTCTCAGCTAATGCCTCAAAATTACTCCATCTACAAATGTAACAATTGAACAGATAATTTTAATAAGATTCAGCTTGACTTCAGACTGCACTCCTTCCTTTCTTTATAGAATGCAAATTGTAACCTGTTTTTAAAGCCGTGCAATGCAGTGAACTTTAATGGGATTTGACAACATCATATTAAGCACAACAACTACGCATAATGTACCGAAAAATTGGACGTGAAATTGGAAACATAGCTGAGAACAAAGTAAATTTACATGGTTTGGTAGTTTGAATGTCTGATATCATATTCTCTCATGCAAGCTCCATAAAAAGCAAGGGATTTAACAATGGATATCAGCGGAAAGTGCTTTTAAAGTTAAAGCTGATGGATGGCTTGTCAAAAAAAATAATTGCATTGGTTGGAAAGTCGGGATGCGTGCTGAGGGGGAGAGAACAGGATATACAGAGAGGATGATGGGAAGTGACAGTGGTCTGTCAAGAAGCAGTGGCTGCCCAGAGAAGTGTGAAGCCAGAGCTATAAGGTGGCAGAGTAGAACAGGCTGTCAGAGCGGGAAAGTGGCTTTAATACCCTGAAAAGCAAAGGAATCCGCCTGTCAGCCTTGCTCAGCCGTGCTGAAAGAGGAAAAGAACATGGCATAAAGTTAGAGACATTAAACGGGAAAAAAAGAGAGGCCAATGAAAGCCAGTGAGGAGGGGTGGTGAGCTGTTATGTTTTTTAATAGACAAATGACACATTTCTAGGTGCAGCAAGAAAGCAAACTGTCTAAGAAATTTAGAACTGATTAGAGGCTTTTTTGAAAAAGAAATACAAGATGATCAGCATCTATTTCTGGCATTTTTAAATGTACCACGTAGCCCTGTGACCTTCCCTTCACTTCCCTCTTGTGTAACTGTACTTGCCCATCGCTTCTATGAGAGGAAGAAATGGTTTTGTTATGGAAGCAGCTTTGTCCCTGTAAGCATTGGAAGAACTTGGTGTTTGAACCAAAAATAATTGTCTCAGAGGTCTCTTTCTAGCCATTCATAAGTTATTAACTTATAAATCTGAGTATCAACCAAACCAAACAGTTCTTCCTTAAAATTTTTTTGAATGTCAAGATTAATTTGGCTATACATCATTACAATTTATACCTGGTACTAGTGCAGTGCCACACAAATAGCAGCACTTATTAATTTTAAAGGTTTTCCACAAATGCTGGAAACTTTATTTATATTTTTAAAGATTGTAGAAAAAAACCTGAGCAACTGTCAATACAGGTTTTTAAAATAAAATTGGTATTTTCAAACACAATTTCCTGTTATAATCTGTTACAAATATCTTTTAAGGAGAAATGGGGAAAAGAGTAAAATATAAAATTTTTTAAAATCTTTATATATTTGATCTAAATTTGGTATAGGATAGCACATTAAAAGGCACTGTGCTTCATACCTGCTGTATAAGAAAGCCATTAGAAACACAGTTCATACTATACTTTTTCGGTGGTTTGTTATAGTGTTACTGAAGAAATAATGCCCAGTAGAAAAATGCAAATAAAAATCAAGATACAGCTTTTGCATGGGCATTCAAAAAATGCTCACTGCATGTTAAAGAGGTTCTGGAGTACAACTTGAAAAATACTGAGCTAAGTGGAAGCTGCAAGGAAATATTGTTAGGTAGATTTCAACACTTTTCAGGGTTTGACTCAGTTTATAATAGAAGTTATAAAATGCAGTTAAGTTTCTGGGTGTTGCTTCACGGAAGTTGTTCTGAATGCTACTAAGGCTGTCCGGAAATAAAATGCAAGTTAGCAGTTCTCACCTGCAATGGAAAAGGAAACAAAGGTCATAGTTTTTGATCATAAGCACTTCCAGATTTTGGCTTAAATGTCATTTATATTGACAAGCTAATTCAAATAAGGACTTTTAATACTTCTGTCCATGTAATCTTTTATGTTTTACTTCTATTACACTGTGCTGAATGGGAGAATTTATTTTCCATCTACAAACACATATTATCTAATTAATAGATAATTAAATAACAATTAGATATAGAAATAGAAAAAATGAGATAGATAATAGAAAACAATTATATCATTATTATAATGGAGATTTGAACCCCTATTTAATTACTTGCTCTCATAGCATACTTACTCTTTTTGTTAGTCTGAATATCATATGTCCAAAAATTTATTACATCCTGAAGAAGAAGGCCCCCAGTTAAAATGTTATAAGCATTATGTTACTAGTTTTTTGTTAAAACAACAGCAAAAAATTGAGAATGTATTAGCACAAAGGAAAAATTTAGTGTTGCTAGGCATTTTAAACATATTAAAAAAAATGTTCTGGAAGACAGCATTGTTTGCTTTTGAGAATCAACATGTTCATTACTATCTTTTAAAAATGTATCAGGCATTGAATGTGTATACTTTGGGGGAGGTATGGTGGTCCCAGATTTTGAGGATTCTCAATGCAGGACTTAAAGGGTATTTTGTTTATTTGTGGGTGAAATTTCAAATTACATAATGAAAAAATCAAATAAGAATCTTCACTTCTGCCTTCTCACATTAGCACCTAACGTAAAATTGCAAAACTAAATTCATGAGGAAGTTGTGGTAATCCATACCTTTTATGTCTGATATTTTGTGAGCTTCTAAATGGGAGATGATGTTACAGATTGTATTTTTTTATTCAGAAAATTTTCCTATAATGTCTGTTGCTACTGCATATGAATACATTTTAGTACATATATGTAGTCCAAGCAAATGCATGAATGATAAAACTCTCTACTTGGACAAAATGAGAAAACAAACAAATAGAAAACAAAAGCCAAATCAAACCAAACAGAAACCCCCACAACATTCTTTCAGAGTTTGAATAGCAGCATCTGCTTGCCAAGATAGTTCACTTCTACTCTTCTTTAGCCAGTGAAAGTCCTAACTAGCAAAGAATGAATGCAATAAAATGTGCTCTATTTGCTTGGCACAAAACAGTGATATTAGACCTAGAACTACAACCTCTGCTTATTTTTCCTTACTCCTGATATATTGAAAAAATCTGTACTGTTGTTTGCAATATAGTATTTTGTGTATTAATAGCTCTTTTAGTTTGCAAATAACACCTCTTTGTGTCACTTTTCTGGTTCCAGAGGGGTCACTGGTTTTTTACACTTTAGGAAGATTGCTGCTGTTATCTGTAAATCCATTGCTTGGACAAGAATGGGATTACATGATATGATTTAAAATGGTATCAGCTGTGTTTTATTCTTTTCACAAGGAAATGACCCTTTACCATATAGAGCTTAAATAAATAAATAAAACTTCTATGACATACAGCAGAAAAGCTTTTTGCCTTTGTTACCTCAGCAGTATCTGAATAAAATGTCTTAGTAAGCAAGATATAAGGGGAATGGAGAGAAGAATAAATCAAATTAGTTCACATCTCAAGTTTGGAGCACCACATATGGTGCTAATAATCTGTTTAGTAAAATGGGTTTAATGAGAAATCTAAATGTTGGTATTTAGTTGACTATATTTTGGTAACTTAGAAATTGGTTTTCAAAGTTTACAGAATCACAGAATATGCTGAGTTGGAAAAGACCCACAAGGATCATGGAGTCCAACCCTTGGTCCTGCACAGGACCATCCCAAGAGTCATACCATGTGCCTGAGTGCATTGTCCAAATGCTTAAACTCTGTCAGGTTTGGTGCTCTGACCACTTCCCTGGGGAACCTGTTCCTGTGCCCAAACAGTTGTCAATGATCTTTGAGGTCTTTTCCAACCCAAAAGATTCTACAATTGTATGATTCTTATATTGCAAAGCTTAAAGTACAGCAGTGTGAAAAACACTTCTGCCTCTCTGCAGCAAGGTTATGCACATGGATGTGGGGGGCCTAAAAGAAAGGGGAGCAAATACTGAATTATTTGTGATGTAGTACCTGAAACCCAAAAGGGTTTTCATTTGTCTCATAAAACTTGTTGTATATGGAGTTAGGGTATTATTAACCAGTATATCCTGGGATATTCAGCTACTTATATGTGTTCACCTAAAAGTCTTGAATGCAGAAATTGGTGGATGCACGTGATTTTGATAGAAATGTTGTCTATTTGTTGTTATCCTGTGTGAGAATATTGCTTATTTCTTGGCAAAATGCTTTCTTCCCTCTAAATTCCACTGACAGGGTAAAACTTACACCTTGGAACAGGTAACCCCTAGCAAGTAAAGAATGAATTTTTTAGTGTTGAAAATGTCCTGACTTTCCATTTCATTATGCTTTACTGCTGATCTGCCCGCCCAAGATCCTCATATGAATTTCATCAGAATAATTTTGAAAAATTTATTTCTGTAACACCCTAAGGGGTATATAATTACTTGCAAATAGGAAGTAGAAGATCAGGCTTCTGTCTGAATGTCTGCAGGTCAAATTAAGATCTGTGACACAGCAAGAAATTTAAATCAAACATATCAAGGACCACACCTCGTTTCTCTCACTTCCAAAGTTTATATGTATTTTACTTTTGCTGCAACAAATATACTGTGTCCAAGTATGTATATTCATATACATGTGTGTGTGTGTGTCCCACTATAGTGGGGATTGGTTAAATATATCAGTCTTTGTAGAGAAAACATGCAGAAAATGGTAGCATGTGATATTGCAGCAAAAGATATGTTAACTTGATTTGTGTGTCTTTTATGGCTTTGGGAGAGAGCCAGACACTGTAGAGGAAAGTCCCACTTATGGTGGTCTAGAAAGCAGCAGGATTTTGAAGACCCCCCTCCACTTTGTAAAATCTTAGAAGAGAATAGCTACTGCTTAGTTTGCCTAAATTTAGATTTTCACTTAGTAGAATGTTCATATATTAGAATATTTCCTTTATTTCTACAAAGTATGAGAGAAGATATATCTAAATTGTGTGTTTCTAGCTGATGTAAAGGATCAGGTTAACAAACCTATTGAATGCTAATGAAATGAGGTCTGCACAATGCTTGAACCTGTATCAGCAGTACTTGCAGCCTAGGTTTCTCCAGCCTGGAAGTGCTCCTCTTGCTAATTATTCCTGCTTAGCATTTTGATCAAACTTATGTATGTGAGCTAGTATATAGCATTCTATCAAATTGAGAAGGAACAGTAGTAGGAGCTTCCATCTTTCTGTTTTAATTTCTGGGAGAAATCACCCTTGCATGATGACAATGCATTCTTTTCCCATTTGTCTTATTTAATAGGAAAGGGCTAGATGTGCACATGACACGGGGCAATGCTTTAATAATTGAAGTGGTTTTGGAATAGGACTTCTGGTCTAGTTTGCTGTAGTAAGGGATATGTCTCAGAAATTTGGCGTAGAGACTTCTTCTCTTGTCATATCCCTAAAAAGCTGGAGATAGGCATGCCTGAGGGCTAGGTATTAGATATTGACTAATTTCTAACCTGAGACAGGAAAAAAATAATAAGACGGTTCTATGGAGGAAAAACTAGTTGCTTTTGTGAGTAGCTCTTACAAACTTCAGACATTTCTACTTAATATCCAGCAATGACAGTAGCACCTTAATAACTTCATTTGCAGGTCTGTTTGAAATATTAGTAGAAGGGATCGAAGCCCTGTGAATTTTCTCAACCAAACATGACTGTAGGTATATAAATAAGAGATACTAACTTCCTTTTCTTTATTGAACAAGTCGTGTCCTGAAGGCTTCTGTAAGTCACTCTGAACCAATATTCTGCTTAGAAACTGGTTTTATTGTAATATAACTTTATATGTCTTAAAGTTTGTCAAAAAGGTCATGCAATCCATTACTATTTCTGTTCCAGTTAGGTGTTTGGCACTTTTTTAACATAAAAGTGATTTTTTTCTTTTATTTAGAGCCCCTTTGAAAAGAACTGAATTTGTTGTATTAGATTCTTCTTGCTGATCTAGTTTCTCTTATTTTTAATACAGCAAAATGTTCTCTTGGCATTCTCTCCTCCCTTTCCTCTGTGGGTGTAAGGTGTTTTATTCTACTGAATTTGGTGTTTCCTTCAAGCAAGTAAGGACCCTAAAGTTACAAGGGCATTGAAAAATATAAAACTGGTCAAGATAGATGGCAAAAAACATCATGCATAAATAAAGTACCCCCTTCTCTCTCTCTCCTTCTCCCCCCTCCCAAAATGAACAATGATTGTGTGGTTGAAGACCTGGCTGAATAAGTGTGTCAGGTACTGATTGGAAGAATGATAAATGGAGTGACCTAACAAAGGATTGACTTCTCCAAAAGACAGGCCTTTTTTAATGGATGGAAAGGGAGGAAGCCTCATTTAGAAGGGAAAGGCTGTTGGCAGTGCAGATATGACAAAGGGGAAGTCGACAACCATTGATTTACGTTCGGGAATGACAGTTGAAAAATTCAACAATAATCATGACAAATGAGAAGCGATGCAGTCAGAGGAAAAAATGCCAATACGTTAAGCCTGAGAAGAAATGCCAAGGTCACAAGCAAAGGTTCCCAAACTTCTGCTTTTGACAGCCTTAATGGAAATATTGGAAAAGATGGGGTGTACAGGTTAAAAAGTACAGTTTGGAAATAGGAATTGTAGGCGATGCTAATTAGAGTTTGTTCTTTTCAGAGGGGTCATGTGTGTTGCCTATAGTAGTGTTGTGGTGAACTGACCATTAACAGACTGTTCTTCTCCAGAGTATCCTTTTCTTGAGGAACTGCTGAAATAAATTAATAGCAACAGGCGCAAACAATCATGTTAATTTTAAAATATCACTTTGCTGGTCAGTGAATAAAGCAAATCTGTAGATTTTTTTACCCCAGCCTTATGCATAGTATATAACTTATTAAAAAAATAATTGAAGTGTGATAGTAAATAAGGTTATACAATATTTAGATGGATCGTTAGGTCAGATCTGAATAAATAAGTATGGCATCTGAGAAGTCTTTAATAAATGTAAATCTAAACAGAAGAGCAAAATCTTGTAGTGAAGAGGTTTTAAAATAAACAGTGCCCTGTTTATTTTTGGTTTTCAGCTTACTGAAACAGTTCGTGGAATGAGCAGACGACCACATGTATCGAACAGTTTTCTTCTAGTGCATTAGGTTTAATTAAGTTATTAAATAAATTAAAAAATTTCAATATGCAGATAGTCACTAGTGTAATGAAATGAGCAGCTCTCTGTTTACTTGAAAACTTGAGAAAACAGTGTGTTGTTGAGAGAAACACTCCTACCCAGTACATCTTATGGAAATGAGTAGTAAGGCAGTGAATATCAAAACCTATTTTATTTGTGTAGTATTATCTTTACAAATATTCCATGATATTGATTTAAAAAAAACTCCATTATTTCCTCCAAACAAAACTGCCTTTAGATGAGGCTTAATTAGAAGGAATGATCAGGGTTATAATATTTCATTATTGTAGTATGTCTTTCAAATTGAACTCATTGCAAAGTCCTGACTTGTAAAGGGTTAAACCTTCATGCACAAGTACTAATTTAGCATGCCATGGTCATTTTAACCTTACATGTACTGCAGACAATTATACATTTAAAAACAAATCTGAAATGCAATCTGCACAGTTAATACCTGAGCTTGAGGAGAGGAAAAAAGACACGCGCGCACACACACACACACACACAAAAAAAAACCACCCCCAAAACAAACCTAGAAGGGTTATAAATTGCTGGGACCTGTTATTTGAGGTAAACCTAGATCTATAATGGGTTTTTACTAGTCCACTTATACCTGAGGCTGCAAAGTGGAATATAAGGAAACTAGCCTCTTTAGATTAAACATTTTCTAATCAGCTTTATCACTCATATCTGAATTTATCTTATTTGAGGAAAATGCCAATATATTAGCAAGCATATATGATACACAAGGTGACCCTACCAACTTAATGACATAATACATTATCCTTAATGAAGTCAATATCTTGTCTTTTAGCTGTCTGTCTATTGGGGCGATTAATTGCAGTGTCATTAAAGTTAGCTCTCTTTTCATTTGAGCTTGACAAGTCGCATAAAACTAATGTTCTTAGTTATCAGCCACTGGAATAGGATGGAGGATGGAGGAAATTGTAGGACAAATAAGGGGGTACTGCAACAGCTAACTTGAAGGAATTTTTCCAATGACTGTTTTCTGAGCCTTCATTGCCGACTATGCACTAATAGTTAAAACATTTGGAACAGAATTATCCAGATTGGGGGTTTGCTTCTGTGTATTGAGCTTGAAGCAGAACATAATGAAGAGCAAACTATCAGAGGCCACTGTGTTATTAAGACATCAGGACTGAAAAATTTGCAGAAATAGCCCCATGAGTAAAGTTAAATGAGATTACCTATCCTAAGTTAGTGCAATAAACAATATAAAAATATGTATTTTTCTCTTACTGTAGAGTTTCTCATTTATCAGAGCATGGAATAAATATAAAGCAATTTAGGAAATTAATTTATATGAAATAATGGCTTTGCATCTTTGGTAAAACAAGTTTCAGTCACTGGTGATGATAGCAATGAAGCTCTGGTGCCCAGTGCTAATTGTAGCGCAAAAGCATCACTCCCTGCCTTCCCCCTACCTCCGAAACTACAAGACAGGATGGCTGTAATTTACAGTGTGTTATCTTTGTCTATAGCGGCAAGATGATATGAAGTAAATCAAGGTACGAGTAATGAAAGACTGAAAATTTATTCCTTGGAGCACACTTTAAAGTGTAGTATCTGTTATAGTGGCACTGCCTGAAGACCCTGAAATGAGACTTGGATGAAGGGCAATAAAGAAGCATAGAGGCTCATGTTAATGTTGTTTGTCTGAGGTTAGTAATTGGGTTCCACTGATGAGTTGTGTGAAGACAAAGTGAGAATCCTAGCAAGTATTGTAAATCTTACATTGTTGGAACAAGAAGCAATCCTAACAAATATTGATCCTTTCTGTGCCCAGAGGCGAGGAAGAAAGCAGCATGCTGCTGAGCCAGTGTTGTTTCAATAGCACCAATTACCTTAGTGAGGCTAGTGCTCTGCATGAAATCCCACCAGGCTCACAAATTGTGAATTATCAATGATTAGGCCTTTTAGATATATCCCCTAAAATCATGCCAGGTTAGCTTTCTGTATCAATTCTCCTTTCAACCCCCAAAATGTATCTCTTAAAAGCCTTTATTTTCAGCTTTTAAAATGCTATAGGTATATTTCAAGTACATAGCATGCACTTAATCCTTTCCTTCCCATATATCCCCTTCTCTCCCCTCCCCACCCCACCCTGCACCCCCCCTAAAAAAAGGACTGATCTCACAACACTTGAAAATATTCTTAGTAACATTTACTGAATATTTCTTTAATTTGTATTTTCTTGTTTCTAATTTACATTAAGTACTAGAAAAAACATGTGAGGGAGAGGATGCCAACAGTAGTCTGGGTGTTCAAACCCAGCATTGTGACAAGTCCCTGTCCTGAAGAGAGGCAGGGACGTGCGTGCTGGGGGCAGAGAAAGGGAGTTAGAGGTCAATAGGAGACAGAGGAAGAGATCCTCCTCCTGCCACCTTCTGGTCTTGTGTCCTACCCACTGGAGCATGCTTGTGTCTTCTATGGTATCTGTGGTTATTGATGATATTAAGGCCAGTAGGAGCTTTAAAGTAAACTTATAGAATCTCTGCTATGCTGTCTGAAAAGGGAGGCCTAATAAGGCAGAAAAATGGTGCATCAACATATATAATTTCTGCTGCTTTGTTGCTTGATGGCTGGCATTGACCTTGAGTTTAGCTTGCTACCTCAGCCTATCTTTTGGGGAATACCCTCTGGTGTGACAGACCTTCTGGCGGGAGCTCCTCTTCAGTGGGGGGGGGTGGGTGACTTTTTCCTCCATTCCTGTCAATTTTACCTCTATCCTCTCCCATATTATCTATTTCTCTTAGACCTGCTCTTGAGTTCTCATCATGTGTTTTCTGATTTGCCAGGCTGACAGATCCTCAACTGAACTGGTTCAGAGCGTGGCAGAGCAACCACTTATGCTTGGTCCTCTGTGCTGTGCTAGCTGAGAGGACATGAAGTTACTTCAGGGAAGGGTTCAAGATTTGGATATTTTTTTTTCTCTTTCTGTGTTTATAGGTAGTATACATACACTGTTTGGGGTTGGCAACCACTAAAGGGGAGATGGGTCGACAGAGGAGTATGTACCTGTGCTTACAGGAGCACCCCCCAAGGACTGAGTTGGGTGGATGTGAGTGTTCCCAGCACCTTGTATCTGGTTTTTAAATGTCCTGTAAATGTTTGTGCATGAGCTTGCTTGAAGTTTCCATGCAGTTTTGGAAGGTGTTGAAAGCTTTGTGTTTTGAAGCATTTTCCTGCAGAAGATGAGAACCAGCACCCACTGTTTCATTGCACAATTCTATTTCAACTGATCAGAAGCCAGTAGCAGTTCCAGTGATTTAAAGTAGTTGGATGATAGGTTTAAGAATCTTTATAAATGGTATCATAGCTGCACCAATAATGTTATGAGAAATTCCTGTCTTTATTGTGTAATAATCATAACATAAAAATGCTGAGCATTAATGCTGAAATGAAGCCATGAAGCTGGTGGCCTGTATATGCGATACTTAATACTATTTAGTGTTTATTAGTGTGGTACACATAGGCCTGGACTCACTCTGCGTTGAAACATTTTAATTGCAAGTGCAGAAAGCACTAGTCTATTTTCAATAAGACTACACAGAACATTATTGAAACTATGTTTTTTCCTGGGGCTCAGACATCTGTTGGAAGGGATTCTGCACCACTTATGATATTATTAAATATAATTTAATACAGTATTAACTGAGCTGGGGCCTCGAGAAGAGAAGGTAACTACAGTAATGGTCAATTTTGAGTATGAGATAGTTTCTCAATGTTACAAGAGACTCTTAATGAGGAAGAAAACCATGCAAGTGTATCAACAAAATTGGGTTGTTTTCTTTCTCTTACTGTTCAACTGCATTTGTCTACTATTCTTGAGTAATATAGTTTTCAGGAAAGAAAATTCTACTTTTTTTATTAATTTGTGAATTGCTATATATCAAATTGAACTACAGGTGATTGACCCTCAGTTTAGAAGCTAACTGGTAGTGAGCTATCACATCAAAGCTGCAGGCTAAGGGAAGCTGCTTTTTTTTCAGAAGTCAACCTTTTCTATTTAAGAAGCAATGCTTTTCTTTCATGCTTACTAGTCTTTGAATAAACTATACAACTTTGATCCATCATTCTCCCCCTGACTATAAAATACTTTAAATTGCTTATGTTTAGACACACAAAATATGGGATTCTCCAAGCCCAAAATTCCAGCAGCAGTTCCCTCACTAACTCCAACTTTGTATTAAATTCTAAAGAACAAAAATAACAGTGATGACAAACAGTACTTTGTGACTTTTTTTTTTCTCAACTAGCTTTTAGATTTTCAAGATGGGATAAGTATTTTATCATCTTCCCTTAAGCTGCGATTTGTGAGCCTTTCTCTTGATTTAGAACTTTCCATGTTTACTTACCCTGGCCATTGTCCCACTCAGGTTCATGAGTTTTGGTGCAAGAGGCTGTTTAAGCTTTTTAATTAGCATAGATTATGGTTATTTCCCATGCTGAGATTACTAGGGTAAGTGTGGAATATTATTTTCTTACCCCCGCCTTTGATTTAGTTTTTTTCAGCACTTGCAAATGATTTAAGGCATTCTGATAACTTCTGAAAATCCAGATGGCTCTGGAAATCTCAGCCTGGCACTGTACAATATAATTTCTTCAGCTTGCACTGCCACCAAAGGACACAGTCGGTAGCTGGCGCATTCTTAGTGTTTACACTCAGATATTTAGACACCTAGACTTTGTTTCTTCTTGAAACTTTATGTTGTTTCTGAACCTGGTTCTGTGATCTGAATCCCAAACTCAGTAAGCTTTAAGACTAAGATTTACCTGTTTTAATTACCTCGTTAATCTTGTTACAATGTGAGAGTTCTCTTGAAAGAGGCTGTATTCCAGTTTAGTGGAAGTAATTATATCACTACACTGGAAAGATTCTTCTGGACTAATAGTTGTATATATTCAAATTCTTCAAATTTGTGATTTTTTCGACAATACAACCAAAGGATTAAACCTTGTCCCTATATATATGTGTGTGTGTATATGTATATGTGTGTATATATATATATATACGCAAAATCACATCTATTGGCCACAAGCATATTAAACTGCAAATTAGGAACACATACTACAAACCCCATATTTATTTATGAACAGAATGATATTTTTGTAACACAGACAGGTAGTGAGTATTCAATTTTGCCACCTAGCCCCAGATACCCATCATAAAAATATAGCTGTTAATCATACACTAGTCTCTTTTCCTAAGCCCCAACAAGAAACTAGGGACCACTAAAAACATGCTCCCTTTCATTAAAGAGGAAATTATTACCATATATTTTTGTAATAACCAGTAACATTTCAAATTACTCACATTTATAGCTTGTAATCAAGTTTATGTTTAACCTCTAATCCCCATGAAGTAGGTAATGACTGGTTTGTTAGTTAACCGCTCATGGGAAGTTAAGGGCAGTTAACAATCTACCAAACCAGTCATTAACTACAATAGTGACTGATTTCTCGGGTGTTATTGGTGTTATAAACTTCCTTCAATGGTTTGTAACAGAAATATTAATTTGTAAAGGAAAGAAGCATATTTCAATTACTATGCTGTGACAGGCTGAAAATTTTGGTAGTTTCATTTTATTTCCTTACTCCTCTTGCTCCCACCCCCATAAATGCACTAATCATTACACAGAGGAGGGGAGGTACTGGCTATAGTCTTAGACTGCATGGTCCTTCCAGAACAAGCTCAGTGGCAAGTGCATTAATAAGATTAGTATAGACAAAAGTGGACAGCTAAGACTTGAAGCACTCTTGGTTGAAATTTCCTGCTGGTAGGTAAGTATGTCCTCTGTAGCACTCAGGGCCTGTAAGCAACAGTGTCATGGCACTGGTGTATTGTGATATAAATGAAGATGATCCAGCATGACATGTGCTTTAATTATGTGTTTTATTTCAATATTTTTGTTCCATATTATAAAGCATACTATTTAAAAGGTAGTGTTTCACAAGCACCATTTTGATGTAAAATGAATGAGTAGCCTGTTTGTTTAGGTATCACACTGAGGTTAAAAGTAGAGTCAAGCTAAGAATTTTCATCACTTATCTGGGTTAGCTTTTTCTTTGGTTTGAATACTTTATTAATGAATTTGCTAGCTTTTAAATACCTAATTTCTCCAGATGAATAGCTTCTAGCTTTTCTGTTTCTAAAATTGTGCAGCAGTATGGGTTCATACAAGTATCAGAACTTGCTTGTACTGATCAGATTAAATAATTGAGAAGTTTCAGTAAATGCCTGGTACCTCATCTCACATTTTCTTCATGTTCTAATTGATCTGAAGCCCATATGAAGCTTAGCTAAGAGGATCCTTTTCTTGGATCCTGGGCATTAGAAGGTGTTTGGTATGTTCTCTAGCCTGTGAACTCTAAACTTATAGAAAAGCAGAGTTTTGGAAGGTTTCATGCTACCATATCCATATCTCATGTATTCTCCTAATTTTAGAATAAACAGTACTTTTTCCTCTTTATGTGAGACAGGTCAAAAAGGAAAGAAAAAAACTTAGTGAATGTCTTTCCTCAGGATATACCGTCCAGGACTTTGATTTCAATACGGAAACATTTGAATTATATTTAAGCTCTCTGTAGGATGCCCATTAAACCCCAGTCTTCCAAAGAGGGAAAAATCCCCAACTTTATTATCTTATATTTAGAATAGAATGTGTCAGTATGAAGCAGTTGAAGTTTTCCCTTGCATCTCTTTTTATTGTACTGTTTCTCACTTGTTCCCTCTGTTTTATATGAAATCTGCCAATTTGGCAGAATACTTGAAAATTTGAAAGGTAGGAAACAAAGTACTCTTTTAAACTGAACTTCTGGTTTTAATGTACTCTCTTCTATGTGTGAATTGTAAACACCCATGGTAAATACAATCTGGAGTCTGAAACTTAATTAGAAAATTTCACAGTGTGTTCTGTAGGGTTTTGCTTGTAGCTTAAATCATCTTTACTGGAAAACAACCTCACTGGGCTAAAATGTCCAGTTTTATGAAATGTAGGATGTGTATGTGAGTCTTTCCAAAAACAGGATGTGTATGTACAGCAGCCCCTACTTGGAATCAGTGCCTTTGGGAACCACATCCATACAGTTCATACAGTTCCTCAAGCTGCTGGAAGCTCCTCAGATGCTTTCAATTGATATCTGCTACAACTGTATGTTCCATGTGGAGTGGACATTACCCCAGTAGGTAGTGGTCTGAATCTGCTCATTTCACATAGGTCACTGAACAGCTGTCAGATAGTAACAGCTTTAGGTCACAACCCGCTTGGCCCACATTTGAACCAGTGACCTAGGGGTGAAAGGCATTTTCCGGCACTATCAATCCCTCCAGACATCAAGTCCCCCTCATAGACTTTCCACTGGAACTTCCAGCAGATAATCGTGTCTGTGATTTCATTTAACGTGACACCAGATCTTGTATGAAAAATATCTCACTGACCTGTCAGTGAAAGTTCTTTGATTTGTATTTTACAATATATAGCACCATTTTACAAAGTATCACATTTTTTATACCTTGGGTATTACATGGGTTAAAGATAGCCATACTCCAATTGTTTTGCAGGTACAGGCTGATCTGCTGTACTGTATGTCCCTTTGGGGAAAAGAATGCGAGTTCCAGCCACAGATTATCAGGAAATTCCAGCCAAACTGCAATTGCATTGTAATAATGCAGTACTTTGTTACTGAGCAGGTTAAGAAGTGGTATTCCCATTATGTAGCATATAATGAAATGAATGTTATTGTTAAGCATAAGGACAGGATGTATTAGAGGTATCTTTTATTACACAGTCTTCATTATAAAAGAACAACTAGTGCTAAAATGTTATCCATGTGATAGGTAGAGGTACATTGTTCTTGTGCTGCTGTCTCTGATTAGGACTAGGATAATGCACAGTTCCTGCCTTTTATGTCCATCAGGAAACAAGACAGACCAAGGTAAAACAGATGAACATATGTTGGCAAAAGATTAAAAAGACCAGTAGTAAAGTCCATTAATAATTCTCATATTTAGGATTTGCTTGGTACTGTACTTACAGAATCTGCAACATTTAATCTCTTTTCAGAAAGGCTGGCTGAGAGAACCTTTTTTCCTCCTCTGAGTGATAGGCCTAGATTTTCGGAGGCAGCACATTTGTCTGTCAGAGCTCTTGGCTGGTGTCGTGATTTAGTTTCCGTCAAATGATGCTGGTGTCCGGTTGATGATATAGCCTTGCTGGATATGGGGAAATTTGTTACCTTTAGCTTTGACAGGAAGATAATTGCTGATGGTTAACAGAACTGTGCAGAATCCATTGGTTTTGCAGCAACACAAGCAATGGAATCTGCCTCAAGAAGTCAGTCTTTTCACATAAACTTCCATATGCTGCTTCTTCATAAGCCAATTTTTGCACCAAAGTATATTTGTGTATTGGTTTGGAAGCTTATTGACCTGAATAGAAACAACACATCTTACAGTGACCAAGACTCGATGATGTAACATCTTTTACTTTTTTGTTTTTGTAAATTTTTAATCACAGCAGGTATGATCTTTCTTTGTTTAAAACAGTTGTTAAAAGAAGGGTAGGAGTCAGTGATTGCTCACCTTTGCTAACTGAATGTTCTATGTATATAACTAGTTAAATATAAATGGTGAAAATATTAAAACTCGTCTCAGAATTGGAAGGCAATAGAAAAAAGAATAAAGCAGAAAATAGATAATACAGAAGAGATTTTAAAATCCACTTAAATTGCTAGAACAGAACTTAAAGGAGTTACCAGAAATTATGATCAGTGGCAATATTTTGTGATTAAGGTTTTTATTGACAAAGGCTTAGTTGGATTTTTGCCAAGAATACTATAATTTTTTGTAATATTTAATCACTCTATCGATATTCATTTTTCCAAATTTCCTGTAGGGATAGACCCATCCTTCCTATCTCCCCATGCTTATTTCTCAGGTCTGGACTGTGAGATACAGAATTGCCTGAAAAGCTTCTTCCACTCTTCCTCCCCCATTTGACAGTGAAAAATAAATTGGTTTTTAATAGCTGGAGAAGCAGAATCTATAAATGGAGTGACCAGCAATATCATCTTACTCATCTTATTGGTGATTTTTTTAATAATCCTGGACTTCTTGAATCTTTTAAACATGGAAGAGTTAGATTGATATTAGTAAATATCTCTGTTCTAGCTCTTTTTCCAATAGGAAAATTCTGACAAAAAGGGGACAATATTAGTCTCACATAGAGAGGATTGTCTGATATCTCACAATATAGGTAATATATGCAGTATATGGCTTTTAAATGGCTATTGATTTTGGGGTGTTCCCCTTCAAAAGGCTTGTGCTTGGATTAACTGAAAACTAGACTTGCCTTCATACATACCTTTCTTCACATTCACTTTTCTTTGTAACAACTTCCAGACACTTATTTACAAACTACCGTCATCACTTCTCTTCAGTTTCCAACAAGCATCCTCACATGCTTTCTTTTCTTTGTTTTACCTCCAGAAGTTGCTTTCCCTGCACATACTTTTAAATCCCTGTTCTTCTTCTCTACTCACTTTGGGCTGTGCATCTGTCTGTGTCCTTTCCTTTGACTGCCTACTTTCCTCTGCTCCAGTCTGCAGAAGCTGTGGATGCAGAACTCCCAGAAAGCCCAGGTTCCCTTTGCACATGTGAACAAATTTCTTTTTTTTTCTTTTATTGATATAGTTTGATTTCCCATTGTATCAAGGAAAAGGGAAATTCATGAAGTAATTTGAATTTCTTAGTCATTTGATTAATGTGTATTTTTACACCAACACTGGATTACTACAAGTTTTGTGTAAACTTGTTGCCACTATGCATTAATTTCCCAACAGAAGGAAGTTTGTCATTATAGTCCCACATGCAGGAAGTATTTCTTCACTGTCATATAAATGTTTGAAAATACAGCTCTTTCTCCACCAAAAAACTGTGTTGGTCAGGATTCTGTCCTAAGATTCTGACTTAAAAGTCCTGTAATTGACCCATAGCTCTTGAAATGCACACACATCTACCCTGTATAGGGCTGGTTTAGTTGTTAAGAACATGGAGGTTATGATGTGAAGTGAAGGAATAAAGATGATGATTTCACTGAAAGTGCCATGTGGCAGCAGCTCAAGTTTAATGACTTTTTAAATAGCTTATAGGAAGAAAGGAAACTGTTGTATTCTCAGTGAGATGTCACCAAGATCTAAAATTAGAGAAGTTATTCTGAAACACCTAACCTTTCCCCTGAAAAACAAAGAATGTTTAAATTGCATGTTGTGCCTCAAAGTTTCAGTCCCCTCCCAATGCCCTCTCTCCCCCAGTTCTGCATCATTTTATTTTCTTTACTTGGTTTTACCACTGTATGACCTCGTGTTGTATTTTTTCTGAATGACAATGAAAGTAATTGAAAATATTGATTGGCAGTACAGTTAAGTTGTCAACACAACCATTTAATTTGTCAGGAGGACTTGTTAAATTGTCAAAAATCATATAAAAAAACTCCTTCAGTCACTGATGATATACATTAGAGATGTTCACGAATCAAATGGGCCATTTTTGAGATAAATGTTGAAGAAAAATTCTGAAATGGCTTTCTCCAGATTTTTTTTTTAAGGTCAGATTAAAAAAGAATACCCAGCAAATACCTGGCCTGCAAACACATTCAATGGAGTACTGGGACGTGATATTACTTACTTATTTTCCAGCAGCACCCTTATATATTTTGTATTTATGACAATCTGGATTGAAGTCTGGCATTACTTCTGCAGCAGGTGTGTTTATTTCAGAGCTTTGTTTTAATGTTCGGGTACTTTGATCTCAGGTTTTATATATAGGCTATACCCGAAAAGACAATGCTATTAGTGTTTTATGAACCTTATCTCTGTCTTAGGATAAATATTACATTTTGTCAACATGAAACTATGCAAAAATCTTCTTACACGCGATTTGAATCTGGACATTTAATCTTGGATACTGGTGCAACTCCAGGTGTGCTACAGTTCCAATAAAACAACTTCCCTGCAGTGTCTTGTGTTTTATTCTTAATGTAGTTTGAACCATAGGTGAGATTTTCTAGGCTGTCTCAGGCAGTCATTTGCACAAATCGAACCAATTTATACTGCAATTCGTAGGGAAGTGTTCCCACTGACCCAGGGAACTTCTGCAATTCTTCCTGTAGTTTTCCTTTTCTTGGAGCCAGTGGTACTCCAGAACATATTGAATGCTCTTGTTTTCCATTGGTTTTGTAAAGCCAACTTGGCAGAAATGGAAAGTGTGTTCCTTCATTCATCACCATTATAATCTGTGATATTTCCTACATTAGGACTCTGGTAAAGGAAGGGTTTTAGCTTTTAGTGCTGCAGGTTCACAAAATGATGGATTTTGTTGTAAATGTGATAGAGAATGTTATCTTTTTTTAAAGTAACTAAAAAGATTAATATTTTTTCTTATGTCTTGGCATTTGGTCCATGGTATTTAAGAGTCTTGACTTCACAGACAAAAGCTGTTAAGAAATCTGCACATTATAATTATGAAATATGAGGAGCCACATTGTAAGATCAAAATTTGTATAGTGTAAGATGATATTATCAAGACTTTCTGAGGATATTAAGAGGTGTTTTGATCTTAGTTGTGGAGAGTTGTAAATGAGTTCATGCTCCATATCCCCATGTGCTCCTAAATGTAAAGCATTTGGATGTTGCTTGCTTTTCTCTAGTGATCAGAATACAGTATTAAAAGTCTTAAAAATATTTCAGACTCATTTTGCCAATTTAGGCACAAAATGCACTTCCGTGTTTGTTTTTTTTTTTTCTCTACCAAGCCCACACCTATTCTTTTCCATCTGAAGGGATTTTATTTACCTGGCAAAAAATATTAAGTAGTTCCAGTGTGTGGAGTTTTGCACATCTCTGTTACTTTGCAGATTTGTTTCTGTAAGTACTTTGGGATGCAATGCACTGCATAAATATATAAATACACATAATTCATTATTACATCTTATTTTCTTTGAATAAAAAGCTTTCCCTTTTTGTATTAGAGCTGTATACGGGTTTGTGAAAATACTAGTGTTTTAAAACTATAGTTTTAAAATGCTATAGTATTTACAGCTGCAACTGGTTTTTAATAAAATAAACTACTCAAAACTGAGACTCATTTCTCTAAGCAATCATTCTTCAATATGAAGAGACATTAAGAAGAAAGCAGAGATTGGATGCTCTGCAGCTGGATTTAGAAAAGTGGTAGACTGAAAAATAAATAAATAAGCAAGCCCAAACCGTAACAATGGTGTTTAGGGAATAGTTGGCAATAATAGCTTGTCTTAGGTCAGAGAATTTCAACCTTATCATATCAGTGTGTTAAATAACATTTTCTGAAATATGGTTTTGCCTTTTGAGGTAATAAAAAGTTTCCTTCTGCCTTCCCCCAGTGTAGAAAACAATACCATCCTCACTGACAGTACATGTCCCTACTGCTCCTGGTATATACATTTAAAAAACCCTACAGTATTATAAATACAATTGTCAATATACCTTAGTTTATCAAAGATCATTTAAGAAAAAGCTTGCATGTTTTATAAGCATGTTAAATTAGCTGTGTGTTCATCATATTGCAGATTTTTATGTTTTAATTATGATTTGTGATGTCCAAATTATAGGTCCACGTGTATGCCTTTGTTGCAGTGGCTTTCTCTCGTCTATCAGTTCATTTGAGCTATAATATTACTTTCTTCTAATGAAATTTTAAGCTCATCAAGTCAGGACAGGAAAATTGTCCATGGATTGGTCTCATACTGAGCTCTGAGTCTTAAGAGCGGGGGTTGTGTATCTTCAGAATTGTTCGTTCTGCTTGCAGGTTGCAGAGAAGCTTTGTGCCACAGTGAAGCAGCTCTAACCTGAATGTTGGAGAATCCTGACCTTAATTGTTCAGGACAGGGACAATGAATCTTGATCCTTGGAACAGTCTCAGCTATTCTGGGAAATGTAGTCATCTCAAAGTATGACAGTTTGGTTATTACTGCTTAGACGTGTTTCAGATGAGATTTCCAGGGATCAGTGATTAACATACACCATCTACAAGTAATATTTTTTCAGGGTCGTATTCTGCAGGGAGCTTGGTTAGCTCAAATCCTTAAGTCATTGCTTTCTTATTTAAATATTGGATGGATGTTGGTACAAAAGCTTGCAATTTCTTTTTTTTTTTTTCCCCCTCTCTCCAAGTGGGTAGGCATACCAAATGACTTATGGAAAAGCTAATACAGCTGAAGATATTACATAGCAGAGTACACTGACTAACATTCTCCTGGGAAGTACTTTCAATAGAACACACCATAAATCTGTTATTTGTGAAAAGAGCTCTCTGTTTCTCTAAAGGTGTAATTTCTTTACTGTTGCCAAAAAAGTATGTAGCAGTCTTTATTTCTGTAAATGTTTTAAGCTGGGTAAATTCTGAATTTTCAATGCTTTGAAGAAAAATGGCATAAGACATTCAGATAATAGGATGAGAGAATTTTGATAGGTGTCAAAATGCACATACATACAGAAAAGTTGGGATGGCTTGCTATTAGAAGATAACACAAGGTGATGACTGGACATTAGAGTTAATTGACTAAAAGGAAATGTCAGCAGCATGGCAAGTGTAGTGGTTGTGAAGGATTTTTGAGGTCTTGTGGAAGAAATCGATGTTTCCCTCTAGTGTTTCCAATAAGCTTCCAAAAGCTAATTGTGTAGTGCAACATATGTATTTAGTACTACAACGGCACTAATTATATTCTTTTAACCATTTTCCTTCCTGCATATTCCTGGATGCAGTATGCCCTGTTGAATATTTTTGACCTATAAAATGTAGAATATTTTCTGATTAGTGATCTTGCCTGTTGCAGTAGGTAGTTTGCAAGGTTGGATTCTGTTTAGGGGAAGTGTACAAAAAGTGATTTCAACAGTGCTTCAACTCTAAAAATGTTGGAGAGGCAACTATACTCATTTGGCTTTTTCCTAGTTTATTTCTTGTTTTTAAACAGGACAGATAAATATTGTATGCTAACCTAAGCTGCAAAGGCTTTCGGTCTACTAAAAATGCAGGTCTTAGCATGATTCCTTGTTCTTGTAGCCAAAAGAGCTTACTTTGCTCAGAACAGTGTATTTTGTTAAAAAATATATTGTAGTATTTGTTCTGTTCTACTGCATTCTCACTAGCATCTAGAGAACAGAGAAAAGCAACATGTCTTTGTCCTCTGTGTACTATATATTAAGTAATTGTAAGCATTTTGCAAGGATAAAGTGTGACATTTTTATGTAGTACTTTGCATTTGAGCGTTGTGACTAATCAATCCTTCTAGCCAGCCCTGATATTTTCTACTTAGTAGGTAAAAATGGACACTGAAAGATGGACTTTTGAATAAGAAAACTGGCCTAAAATTTATGCTGGGGTGAATTTCTACCACTGTTTCAGGCTGTCATGTGATCTTCAACAAGTCTTTTAGTTTCTTATGCCCCAGTTTTCTGCATTTAAAACACAGCCATGTAGCTAAAACTTCTATTTGCTGCCACTTTGTTATACTGTGCTGATGTTCATATGTAGGTCAGGGGCTTGTTCTTATGATCTGGATTTGGCCTCTTCAAATGACCATGACCTTGGTCTCAGAGCATAATGCAAGCCACAGACTGATGTCTGTAAAGAGGTTTTTGTCTTTGAGGCACCTAGACAGTATTCACAGCAGGGAAGGAGCTGAAGAAGCTGTCAGAGTAATAAATTAGTATTTGTCTATGTGTTTACGTCTGTGGTTAAATAATAAATTAATTTTTTTTTAATAGTTATTTGTAAATCTCATACTAACAATATCTTAGACAAATAGCATTCTAATGTGCAAAAGACCTTGCACTGTTAGGTTTGCTTGTTTGTGAATGACTGATCCATTGCACCATTAAAAAAAAAAGTTAACTCAGTTAAGTGAAATAGCACAATAAATTTTGAACTCTTACAGAATCAGTTTCACTCATCATTGCTATTTACTTATTTATGTTCATCAGTTACTCTTTGTGTTGTCATTTTTTATGGCTATGTCAATGTGATAAATTCATATATCCATCTGTCTCTTGCATCTCTTCTTACAAAATCTGTACTACATTTTGCATTGTGTCCTATATTTTTGTATCAAGTGTTCGCACAGGTGCTGCTTATTCCCTTTGGAAAAAAAGTATGTTCCATCAAAGTATTCAACTATGGCTTCTTTACTTGTGACCATCATTTTCTGAAGAAGGGACTCTAATGTGATTTTTGGTTTATTGTGGAATATCTGGGACTTGTTAGCCTGCAAGTGTCAAAAAGTGATAAATTAACAATAGTGACTCAGAATTATGCCTATCTCCAGCCGGAAGTGAGTTTAAACTGCTTTCATCTCTTTTTCATATGCTCTTCAGCAAAATTCAGATAAAAGACATCTCCCACACTGATTCTAACTCTGCAGTCTTTGAACCTGGGCCTTGGTGACGATACAGTATTGCATTAATTCTTGCACCATTTAGTCTCCTTATCTAATAGCACAGGCTTATTCTTTGTAACTAACAACAATGAAGGGTGCCTTTAAGAAATCTCCAGTGAGCATTGAGGCATTACAGATTAGGTCAGTAGAACTGCTGCTAGGTTGAGCATGATGGATGAGTGGGAGAATGAGTTTCTGCCGCACAGTATTGTGAAATCTTTTCATTGTCACCAACGGGCCTATGAGGGGCTGATGAATGAGGGAGCAAGTGTCAGAAACGCCCTTCCTTGCCCTGGTACACTTTTAATATCTCCCAGAGCTACAGGATGAGTATTGATAAAAGTAAAGTTTAAAAATAACCATGGAGTGATAGGTAGCAATGATTTAAGAAGAAAGTGGTGATGGGGTTAGAGAGGGTTCATTTTGTAAAAGCACACAGAAGAGAGGAAGCTGAGCTGCATGGATCAGAGAAGGAACAGTAGGCTTTTTATAAAAAGCTAATGTGATGAGGATGACGAGTTCCTTGATGGATGAGTTACTTCCATCTGGTTGCAGTATATGTAATAAATAGCTGTGCTCATGTTTGACCTCTCCCACTTACCAGGCACATCTTTGTCTTTTGGGATATCCAGGAGGGAACTGTCCATTACAGTCAGAGGGAATGGGCAACAGGGAAGGAAGAGAGTGACCAACATACAGAGTTAGGAAGGCTTATAGGGTTGCACATATGGCAGGTGAAAGTGATGTCAAAGTTTTATAAAGGGAGCAAGAGAGAAATAGTTCCATTACTTCCTGTGCAGTGTAATTTTAGAATGGGAAACATATTTTGAAGTAGTTTCCTACATAAAAATCTTCCGTAACCTGATTTTTCTTGTCCTAGATTTGTATGTTAAGATATTTTTTGCTTTAACTTCTGTTTTCTTCTGCATTCTTTTTTGTGTCTCATCCAGGGAAAACTTGAGAAAAAAAAATTGTGTTCCTTCACAAAAAATTGTGTGCCTGTCCATTGGAATGCCTTCTTTTGTTTGTTTGTTTGTTTTTTTTTTTTGTACCCCTCAGAGACCAGGATTTCTTTTTTCTTCTCTATTTCATGAAAGTGGATCACATGATTCTGGAGGAATGATATAAAAGGACTTCAAATGACTTAGCATGTTTTAGCACATGGTTTGTATGAAATTCATGGCTGAAAATATTTTTGAGCTATTTTTTTTGACATATTGACACTCAAAGAATTATGTCACCTAATGCTAATGTGAATTTGGCAGCATATGTTGTAATGGTTCTCATGAAACCACTAAGATGCCTGCTCTGAAGGGATTTAAAATACAACATATCTGCTTGCTCAGTTATGGATCCATAATATCATTCAATACATTCTAAAAATTCTGTTGAAAGGCTCTGTTTATTCAAGGCAGGGGGTTACGTTTTGGATTTATTTTCAGTCCAATCTTTAAATGTGTTAATTAATAGAAAAATAATTGATAAAATTAATTTTCAAGTTATGTTATAGAAACTGTTACCCTTAACAATGTATGGTCTTGTGCATGAATATGTTTATTGAGTATATGTAATGGCATTAAAATGCTTAGTGGTGCTTGTAAGCTGTAGTCTTGGAGCCCCAACTGTACTTTGTGACAGTCAGCTGGGTTTTAGTGGTTGAGAAACAGAAGTTAAAATCTTTTTTCTCCTGAATTGCCTTCATCCAATGTTTACATGGCAAATTTCTCCTCTGAAAATAGTTTTCTATTTCTTTAAAGTTGTTTAGAAATGAAGCTGCTTGACATTTCCTGGTTGAGTAAAATATTTTTCCTAATCACTTACAATTGCCATACTCAGATCTGTCTTAACATTCTCCCAGTCTATTGTGTTTCTTTCCACTTTTTGAGATGTCTTTCCTGCCTAGCAAGTGTTCTTCAAAGGAATAGTGGTAATTACTTTAGTAGTATTAGTTAAGT